>NC_091470.1:276654997-276958027 GCF_036971445.1 Narcine bancroftii
GTTGGTGGATTAAGAGGGGGAGGTGTGGCATTACTTGTCAGGGAGGATATTACAGCAGTGCTGAGGCAAGGTAGACTGGAGAGCTCATTGAGGGAGGCAGTGTGGGTAGAGCTGAAAAATAAGAAGGGTGAGGTTACTATTAGGGGGGTATATTATAGGCCTCCAAATGGGGAAAGGGAACTAGAAGAGCAAATGTTCAAGGAAATAGGTGAGATGTGCAGTAGAAATAGGGTGGTTTTGGTTGGGGATTTCAAATTTCAATTTTCAATTTTCCAAACATTCTCCTGCATGAAAACTAACCTGTCCTTATTTCAGACAGAATGTTCTGTACAGATCTCCAACGTAACTCTGGTGGAAAATGGACTGGGTATTTTTCCAATGATTAATGGACCACCAGCACTCTCACATCGGATATCCAATAAAACCATTCACATCACTGTAAGTGGCATCACTCGGCTGCACTCTATCTACAACCCACATTTTGAACCTGCCCAAATTGCCCATTCGCGCTCACATACAAGTATATTGTCATTTGTATTTATACATCAGATGAAACAGCATTTCTCTGTAACTCAGCATGAGTGCACACACACTCACACTCTCACAATAATTGAAGACAGATATGATTTAGGGACAGCAAGGTTAGCCAAGCGGTTAGCGCAATGCTATTATAATGCCAGTAACCAGGGTTCGAATTCGGTGCTGTCTGTAAGATGTTTGTACAATCTCCCCAGGTCTACCTGGATTTCCTCCGGGTACTCGGGTTTCCTCCCATGTTACAAAGACATTCAGGATTTATCAATTAATTTGTGGAATTGGGCACCACAGGCTCATGGCTGGATGGGCCTGATACTGTGCTGTATCACTAAGTTAAATTAAAATTAAAAGATATACTTGGGAGGGTTTACTCAGTTACAGGATACTGTTCATCAATCTCACAGCCAGCCAGTCCTGATTTTGATGCACCTATACCTCCTCCTTAATGGTGGTGGATCAAATATACTGTGCACTAGATGAGCTCAATTTAAGCAATGCCCACGGTGAAATAGAGGAAAGGGATCTTTTCGATTGTTTTAATAGCCCACTGTATTGACCTCAAGTTCTGATGCTTTGCAGCTACCGTACCAAACATTGATGTAGCAAGACAGAACACTCTCAATTGAGCAGATTGAGATGGTTGCATCTTGTTGAGAGATATTGAAGTTTTGTAGACAATGCTTTTTACAAATCAGGAAGGATTTGGATAAGATGCGTGAGAGATTATTTCATTGGAGGTGCTGACCAGAAAGATGGTGGGAACAGGGAACATTGGTTCATTTGGGCAATCGCGTGTGTGTGGGGGGGGGGAGTAGCCACAGGAGACATTGAAAACTTGAGCCCGCCATATGGGTGGGAAGGGAAGCCATGGACCCAAGGTTCTCCTTAATATTTCTTCAAAAATGAGGAAAAAGCTGTATAAGGTGAAGGAATGGTCTGATGGTTTCATAATATATGGATAATCACTGTACAATTCTGCTAATTCTTTCATGGATGTTTTCTTAAAGAATTCCTTGGTGGTTGGAGTTAGTGTTGGCTCTAATTGCTCTGAATCTCTACATGACAATCCTGCTTCAAATGGTGCAAGGAGCTGGAGTCCCCAGCAGCCTTGGGGTAAGGAAAGTCTTTACAAAGGTCGATGGAATCCAGGTTCATCTGCAAGGCCAGAGGTTAATTGGTGTCCTGTTTCCTGCCACAGGAAGGAGTGGGATCAGCTGGCCAACGTTTGCCTCAGCGACGAACTCTGCACCTCGCCACTCGTTCTCCATGTTGTTAAGCTACCCTGCAATCAGTGGGAAGATGCTGGTACAGAGTAAGTGATGATGCGGCTCACCAGTCTCCATGGCAGCAGGCGCCAGTGGAAAGCAGATGTGGGCAGCACAGCTGGTAGATCCACTGCCTCGCCACGCCAGACACCTGGGTTCAATTCTGACCCCTGATGCTGTCTGTGGGGAGTTTTCATGTTCCCTTATGTGGGGTTCCACCCCACATCCTCGTGTCCACCACACTCCTCAAAGACATGCGGGTCAGTGCGATAATTGTTCACTATGAGTTGCTCCCTGTGCGTGTGCACATGAGGTTGAACCTAGAGGGGTGATGTGGAAATTTGATGGGATTGGTGGTTGATGGTCAGCACAGACCTGCTGGGCCAAAGTGCCTGTATGACTGTGGGCCTGTGATGTACCTCTGAAGTAGAAATCCACTCTTAGTTCACAGAGTGGACATGGGGATGGTGGTGGCAGGAGGAAAATATGTCAAGTTAGGGAAGCACGGAGAGCGCAGGATGGGAGTATTAGTGCTCTGGAGGGTGCGGAGCCAATGTGCCACCCTCACCCCCACCCCCGAGGAGGATGTTGCCCAACCAAGGGAGTCCACAACACCAGTGGACCAACAGAGGTGTCTCATGCCATCGCCGCATAGTATAGTTAGCTGCTGGTTCATCGGTGACACTGCTGCATTTCCTCTCCCAAGACACGACGTTCGTGGGGTTCCAGGGAGTGTGCTCCCAGCAGCTGAATGTCATGTTCATCAGCAATCCCGAGAATGAGGACATGCAGCACCCAATCCTGGTGAAGGGAATTACCGTTGACCAGAGTGAGGAGCCAGGGAAGGTCTTCATACACAGGCCCGACCTCAGGTGAGTCAGGGACCACTCACTGACTGGCAGTGGGAGTTGTTCATCATCTCCAGTGGAATGAAGGGATGTCAAGACTGGTGGTGCATAGTGCTAAGGAAAGCATTTCACTTCATGTCCACTCTGATGAAGGGCCATTGACATCAACCATTAATTCTGTTTCCCTTCCACTGATGCTGAGTGTTCCCTCGTGTGTGTCAGGTTTTGAACGTCTGCAGGGTTTTGTTGTCAACCTCTTTGGCCCTCATTCACCCTGCCCCCCATCCCCCCCCAACCTCTAACCATAGCCTGTTTTCAGTTCATCTCTCCCTGTGTCTTGTGTCAATGCTCCCTCACCCAGGAAACTACCTAACCCCACAACCAACTGACCCTGGCTTTCCCTCTCCACACAGATATCTTGGTGCACCTGTGTCCAACTGTGCCTGTATTTGTGGAGACATGACTACATATCTGAATGTCCAACTGTTCATGTGTCTGTACAGGCCTGACTGCATGCTTGTATATGGAGTTGTGCCTGTGTTTGTAAAGAATAACTGTGTGACTGTATGTCCAACTGTGCCTGTGTTTGTACAGACATGACTGCATCTGCATATCCAGCTATACCTGTGTTTGTACACACACTGGTGCATTTCCACAACCTCTTCCAGATCTCAGGGTTCTGTTCCAGTTAATGCACCACCTGTCATTTCATTCTCCACCCACTTGCTGAGCTTTACCAGCCTGGGTCTCAGTTTCTAAACAACTTTAAAATCAGAAAAACTGCAGGTGCTGGAAGTCTGAAATTGAAACCAGAAGCATTCAGCTGGTCAGTCAGCCTCTGTGTAGAGAGAGAGAGAGAGCGACACACACACACACACACACACACACACACACACACACACACACACACACACACACACACACACACACACACACACACACACACACACACCTTCAATGGGTCAGATTGAGGAGCCCTCATCCGGAGCCATTTGAGTCATTGCGCTTTGCTCAGGAGGGTCTGCCCCTCACCAATGTCTGTGTTCCAGCAAGGTGAACCCCAGTGACTGCGTTGACATGGATTGCGATGGCAAGAAGAAGACCCTGCTGAAGGATCTGGATGGCTCATTCCTGGGAAGAGTGGGAGCAGTCATCCCACAGTCAGAATACCAATGGAACGGGGACAAACGCCACGGGCTTGGTGACTACCGCATCCCGAAGGTTTTGCTGACATCTTTGAATGGAAGCAGACTTCCTGTGTCCCAGGTGGCACCGCACAAAGGTCAGAGCCATACACGACAGGGTATCTTGTAGCATGGGAAGGAATGGAAGCAGAGTTGGTGATTCTGGTTGGAAGCAATCTGGTAAAGGGGCAGTGACCTGAACAGTTATCTGGGTCTCTCCCCCCGATCCTCTTTTCCATAAGCACTGGATTCAGGCAGGAGAGTTATTGGGGAGGGGTGAGGTTGTTGTGAAGGAGTGGGGTTAATGGGAAAGGATTTGGGGAGGGGAGAAGTGGTCTTCTCACCACACCAGTCAGAGGTGAACAGAATGCTCTGAACAGGGGAGTAGGTAACCCCACTCCCTGCATGACCTATACAGAGTGGTTAGGCAAAGAAACAGACCATTCAGCCCATCTGATTTCACCATCTCTTCTGGAAGCAAGTTCCACATACCAACCACTGGAACAGTGACATCCCATCAGGTTCAAGGCCAGTAGGGTCAGCCTTACCCTGGACCCAGGACAAATAGTCAGCATCTGTTGGCAGACATCAGGCCAGCTTACATTACAAGTAATTTTGAGAGAGAATTATTTCTAGTGTTTTCAGAGTTGGAAACCAGTTGGACTCATTTAAAATAGTCCACAAAATTCTCCAGCAGAGCGATGATTGTGTTTGGGTGTGCGGTGCCGTGGGCTGGGATATGCTGTCTGATAGGGTAATGGGAACATTCAACAGGAGATTGCAACAAACCTGGGAGAAATTGTATGAGCTGTGATAGAAGTTGGATAAAGTCTTGGGAGACTGGGGGAGACCTGATAGAAGTTTACACAATTATGAAAGACATAGATTGGGCAAACAGAATATTTTTCCCAGGGTAAAAATCTCACATACCAGAAAATGTAATTAAAGCAAGAAGGAATAATTCAAAAAAGATGTGCAAGGCAAGTTTTTTTAACACGAAGTAGTGGGTGCCTGGAACAGGCTGCCAGGAGTAGTGGGGAAACAGATACAATAGTAGTGTTTGAGGATTTTATATAGATACAGGAATATGCAGGGGATGGAGGAATGTGGATACAGTGCAGTCAGAAGAGATTTTGTTTAATTTGGGTTTATATTCAGACACATGGACCAAAGAGCCTGTTCCTGTACCAGTTCTAACTGGAATGCAATGGGATGTGCAGAACTGCAGGGGGTGAGTGTGGGAGGGGCAGGTTGTGGAGCCATCATAAAATTAATGGGCTGAATGTTCTCCTATGTTGTAAGAGGTTATAATCCCTATGTGAGGACCAGCGACCAGCATGTTGCATTTGCAGGTGTAATGATGGACCAATGTGACAAAGTAAGGACTGTCTAATTCCATCTCCTTCCTTTGAATGACAACCTTTAATGCTTTTGCATCTCCTCTCAGGGATTATCCGAGACCACACATGCACCTACGTGCCCGCCTGGCAAAGCTACAAGTGCTTTGGGTTGAACTATGAGGTGCTAGTTATTGAGAGCCTGGACTCCGATACTGAACACAGGAGACTCTCGCCAGTGGCCCTGCTCTGTGATGGATACCTTGACCTCATCAATGGTGGGTGCCTCCCCCTCACTGTCCCTGCTTCCATCCTCCCCATGTACTTCTAGTGTGTCCAGCACTTGAGTGTTGTTTCCCCCTCCACAGACACTGTCTGGACTGCAGGGTGTTCCCGGTGTTTTATTTAATTTAGAGATACCGCATGGAAACAAGCCCTTCTGGCCCATGAGCCTGTCCCGCCCAAATACATCCATGAACCTTTTAACCCTGTACGTCTTTGGAACATGAGAGGAAATCAGAGCACCCGGAGGAAACCCCCACAGTCACAGGAAGAATGTAAGAATTCCTTTCAGATAGCACTGAATTTAAATTGTGCTGTTTCCTGCCTGTAACTTGGCCCTCCAGTGGTGCAGGGCTTTGTGGGTGTTATCCCCACTCAGTCCCTGTCATTGCTGGATCATTACCACACAATGGGCTTCAAGCAACTGCATGGACTCACCCAGGATAAGGGAAGAGTGTTTGATCACAGTATTCCTGTTACGAGAGATTAAATCAGGTTCAGTGGGTTAACACAGAACTGAATCCAGACACAGGCTAACAAACAAAGGATCATCTTTATAGCCCAGGGAGAAAATGGGGAAGACACAAAATAACACTTGATACTATATAGGCATTCACATCAGATACAGTGATCTCTGATCTCAGCTTAGCTCTCTCTCTCTCTCTCTTTATTACACAAGTGCTATAATATTCAATAACTAGTACACAGGGACTTCAATGTGCACTCTCAGTTCCCTGTTCCAATGGGGTACGGCTCAGTGCTAAGTATTCCCATACAATACTATGGTCCTGCTGTAAGTGTAGTGCACACTTTACCAATGACTCCTCCAACAAAGTACACAGTTTGCACCCTGGCATGGAACAGCATTTGTAGTCAGGACCAAGGAGTAAAGAGGATGATCTGCTGCATGGGGTTGGCTTTTAAAGTCCAGTAACTGGAGAATCCAGCCAAGGTCATCAGTAAGTGTTTTAAATGGACCAATGGTCAGGTGTGCACTAATGGGTGGGCAGTGTCTCACCTTGATTGGCAGGTGATGCAACTTTCGACTAGGTTCCAGACAGAGAAGACAGACACATGACTCTACACAATCCACATTCCCACTAAGTTCCAGACAGAGAGGCCACATGACCTTCCACAATCTACACAACAGTGCTTTTGCCCCTTGCCAGTGTTATCATACTCATGTCAACGAATCCATCAAGCAGTATTTTAATATTTTTCTGGCCAACATTCCTGTATCTGATGTTCCAAAAGCCACAATTGTCCTTTGAATACTAATCCATGGGGACATCCAGAATTTCCTGGATGGAGTCATTAAGATTTTTGACTTCCTGTCCATTCTACTGGCCAATTAATTGGGAATCAGAATCTGTCACAGTAGCTACTGGAGTGGTTAGCACAAGGCTATTACAGAGTCAGCAACATGGGTTCGAATCCAGCACTCTCTGTAAGCAGTTGATATGTTCTACCCATGACCTGCTTGGGTTTCCTCTGGGTGCTCTGGTTTTCTCCTATGGGACTAGTAGATTAATTGGTCATATGGGTGTATTTGGGTGGAGCAAGCTCGTGGGCTGAAAAGGCATGTAACCATGCCACAACTCTAGGTTTAAGTTTAAAATGCTTGAATGCTGTTCTTGCAGGCAAGGCTGCACTGCTCCTGAGCCTGATCCAGCAGTGATTCTGTGCCTCAATTCCCTATCCCACAGTAACTGAACCCTTCTGGTCCACAAACTTGTTCCACCCAAAAACAACAATTAACCTATAACCCCCATTTGCTTTGAAGGGTGAGAGGAAACCAGACCACCAGGAGGAAACCTATACAGACACAGGGGGAACATACAAACTCCTTACAGACAACACCAGATTTGAACCCAGGTCGCTGGTGCTGTAATAACACAGCGCTGAGTTTCCCCAGATGATTTTGTGAATCACACGTGCATGTTGTATTCTGGTGACGTTACTGGGAGCTCAAACTGCTCCTCCCCAATCTGGGTGCATTTTGCTTTCAACTTCTTTCCTTATGTTTCATAATGGCAGGACCACAGGACCATGGCTGGTGCTCTGGATATATGTGTCAGAAGAGAATTTCACTGTTCTATGCGATTGTGGCCACCAGCAAGGCGTGTGACGTGTACTTCACTAGCACCAATCCTTATAGACTTCGCTTGCTGCTGCTCAACGCTGATGTCAACAGGGTAAGGAACTGGCTACGCGGCACCTGGCTGTCATTTGTCACACTCCCCCTGTCACACACTCATCCTCTGCCTGATTCCACTGCAGCAATGCTTGCTGTTGAATTTACTAGAATGGTGGGTGGTCAGAGGAGGTGGGCATTGAATACTGCCAGTTGAAGACTGCAGGATTCAGAAGCAAACCACCGATATGGTGAGGTGATATTGTAACCAAACCCACTGTGTGAGTCACAGTTAAGTTACTCCCATCGATGGGATGGTCCAATGGAATGTGACCTCGTGCAGGTTTGATTCAGATGGAGAAGAGTGAGGTCAGACGATTGGTGAGCAGTGAGGTCCAAGCCTGGAGGGAGCAATGCTGAGAAAGGTCTTGAGTGGGTGAGTCTTTTGCAGGTGGATCTAACTTTCCAGCAAGTCACCTCTGACTCCAGAAGTGGCAAGCACACCAAAATGTGGGCTCCCCAAACACACCGAAACATTTTCTGCCAATACACTGAAATGCAGGCTCCCCAAATGCACCAAAACAAGGGCTCCCCAAACATATAATGCAGGCTCCACAAAGGCTCTAAAACAGGAGTTCCACAAACTCTAAAACAGATCTTTGTAAACACACCAAAACGCAAGCCCCACAAATGCTGGTTCCAGTGCACAGGAGACTGCTTCATTAATCTTTACTGTTCCATCACCACCTGGGCCTGTCACTCTCTAACTTCTCCTTGGTTGTTCACACACATGGCCTCCACACCGCAGTGCCACAGACATCTCGGGTGAGAGTGACATTTGCTTCCTGATAGATGCCTCTGGCCTGGCCGACAGCTCACAAACCTGGCATGAATCTGGACTTCACCCCAACCAGTTGTGTACTTTACAGTCTGTCGAGTTGGGAAGAGTATCAAGTTTGGTGGGTTCACAGAGAGACGTCTGGACACAATTGTTACAATCACATGTGACTTTAGCACACGGGAGACAATCAGGAGAATGTTAAACGGTACTCAATTACTATTTCACTTAAGCAATGTTATAGACATTCACTTCGGGCCTAGGTTGGACTCCAACAATAGTGAACCTATACTTGACACGCTCACACACTTAAGTACACACACTACAAACAGTGGGGTTGTGGCTCTCTGTAAGCATTGATCTATCACAATGCTACAGCTCAGCTTCAATCTAGTACACTGTACAATCTGTGACACTTCCAGCTATGTCCACAGTAGAGACCTGGCGTGCAGCGATGTCTGGGGCTTGGACCACGAGGCAGAGAGAAAGAATGTGCTGTGCCTTGGTGTTATATACAGTGCTAATCTGTGCTTCTAGCCAACAATGACCCTAGGTAATTTAAATTAGCCAACAACAAGGTGTGCACTAATGGATGGCTGGAATCCAACCTTGATTGACAGATGATGTGACTTCCAAGTAAGTTTCAGACAGGGAGGACACGTGACCACCCGTAATCCACAATGTTCCAGACAGGCAGGGAGGCCACGTTTCCTCCACACACAACACAGTCCAATACAGCCCATGCCTGAATAAGACTGGAGTGCATTAGGGTTTGGGAGTGGAAGCTGGCAGTACCATGGCCTCTCCCTCCTAAAATTAAACTAGGAAATCCAAATCTAAGTCAGCGCAACAGTAGGTGTGGAAATACCATGGGATGTTTGCCTCAGATTTTAAAAAAGCAGCAAACCTTTGAACTAATCTTGATACTTCACAGATACAGTGCTGTGATAAATTTGTGATGGTAAAATATACACTGTGGTGCATTTTTAATTTGTTTTTGTATTTCAATGAAGGGAGGAAGGCTCAAGTCACATGGGGGCTTGTGTAGAGGTAGGGTGTGGGAGGCCTGTCTACAAGGTGTGGTATGGGGTGGGAGAAGCACCTCAGAGTGCCAGAGACACATGCAAGACTGGGCCACTGGGATCTGAAGCAAAAACAATCTGCTGGAACTTAACAGCTCGAGGAGCATCAGTGGGAGAAAAAGGAGGGGGTCAATGTTTCAGGCTGGAGCCCTTCATCAAGACAGAAAGTGCAGTGGGGAAATAGCCAGTGTAATGAGGACAGGGTGAGACGGGATGGACAGGAGTAGATAGGGGATTGGTGAACCAGAGAGGAGTGAAGAATGACAGATGGGGAGGTGGAGGCAGTTGATTGGCACCTGGCAAAGGGAAGGAGGGGGAAAGAGAGAGGGGAGGTTTGGGTGGAAGATGAGTGGGGTTGGGTGATGTCAGTGCTGGATTCTGATAGGGTGATAATGGTGATATCATGCCAGTTGTTAGGGGAAAGTGAATAACAGCTTAGAGCAGATGGAACTAAAGGCTGGGAGTGGAGGTGAGGTGGGGTTAGTGGGAGAATCCTATTGGTGAAATGTGGATGGAAGAAGCTGGAACCAGATGTAGGAGGGGGGATGAGAGTGGGGACTGGGTGGGTGGATGTGGGGGAAAGGGGACAAAAAATGGAACAGAGTGGGGGAGGGAGAAAGAATGAAATTAGCTTGAAAGTAGAAATGGTTTCCTGAAATTTGGAAATTCTACATTCATACCATTAGGCTGTAGCTGGCCCAGGTGGAACACGAGGTGTTGTTCCACCTATTTTGTCAGATTATTTTTCTACTTCCAAATTAGTGGGTTCAACAGCCACCAGGTTTGCTTGTAAAACAGATGTGGTAGATTGGAGATACCTTTGACACCGATAGTGAAACTGCAGCCTGTCATTGCTAGTCAGACTGAAGCAGTCGTGCATGTCTACAGGAAGCTTGGTTAAGGCCATGTCAGGGTTCTGTTTTGCAGGCAGAAGCTGAGTGGAAAGATTAAAGTCACAACATTCGTCTGGTTCTATGCTGAACTCTAGGGACAGGAGACATCTACTTGCTGACAGCAATGGGACTGTGATGCTCTGCAGCTTTCGTTATTCCTGTCTCTGGGTCTGTCACACTCGGCAGAGGACAGTGAGGAGGGAATGAGGTGATTTCACAGGAATTCACCGCTCACTTCAAACCTCACCACCATGCACTCTGGTTCTGCAAGGCCTGGAGTCTCCAATCCCTTGTGGCATCTGCAGTTCTGGATTTCCCTCAGGAACCCACAGGATACCTGCTGTCCTCCAAATTCACTGGATGCTGGGCCAAAGGATTCACTCCCCAAACTTGCCTGGGTTCTTCTGTTCTATTAACACTTTCCTCACCAGCTACGTATACCTGACCTGTTTTTATCACCTGGATCAATGTTTGGTAACACTCATACCAAGCATCAAGGATGTTTAGGTGTGCATAAATGGAAGTTATTGTTGCTGAGTGTTTCAATTAATAGGCTCTGGATTTGAAGTGCAGGGAGTCCTAGGAGCCAAGCTCTGAAGCTAAAGTTCTTCAATTTTTTGATAAAGGCTGTTCGTTTGTCGATCTATTACTCAATGCCACAGCGCCTAGATGTGTACATCAACGACACACTCATCCCTCCAACCAATGCAGAGTGGAACAGCGAGCACACGGACTACACCCTCAAGGCACCCACCTACACAGGTAGATCAGTTGCAGAGTCTGCCCCATGTCTTCCTGCACTCAACGTTCAAACCATTAGCCCCTCACTCTCTTAGAGTAGATGAATCTCCTGTGGGAATATCCCCCACATCTCTGCACTCATAGGGAGTTGGGGATTCTTCTGTAGGAGCGTACCCCCACATCCCCCAATTACCAGGGAGTTGGGGATTCACCTGTGGAAGAATACCCCACAGCCCCGCACTCACGGGGAGTTGGGGATTCTCCTGTGGGAGAATACCCCACATACGTGCACTCACAGGGAAAAGGGGATTCTCATGTGGGAGCATACCCCCACACTCGTAGGGATCATTACCCCCACACTCATAGGGAGCTGGGGATTCTCCTGTGGGAGTGTATCCCCACATCCCCACACTCACAGGGAGTTGGGGATTCTCCTGAATGAGTGTATCCCCACACTCACAGGGAGTTGGGGATTCTCCTGTGGGAGTGTATCCCCACATCCCCACACTCACAGGGAGTTGGGGATTCTCCTGAACGAGTGTATCCCCACACTCACAGGGAGTTGGGGATTCTCCTGTGGGAGTATACCCCACATGCTTCAGGTGCCAGTTTTATATCAATTACCCTTGATCTGATCTTCCCATCTTGGTCAAACCTTAATCAGCTCACCTCTCAGTGTACCTATGAAGAAGATTTTCCTTCAGCATGTGTGATCTTTCCTGAGGGTGTAACCTCTCAGATCTAGGGATGTTCTCCATGGTGTGTTTTACACCTCTAAGACCACTACATGTACTCCTTAATAAAGAGACTCTAACTGTGCCTGGAGCTCCCAGTGTGATCTAACCCAGGTATAGTGAGACCAAAACTGTGGACGATAAACATGTGGTCTGACCTAAAGATATGTGGATGGGAATTGTGCATGGTTCTCCCAGTGTGGTTAGACCTGTCTATTGGGACTTGCATGAGTTTAACAGTTTTATTATGGTTTTTTTTTTGTTGGTCTCTATTTCGTCATCACAGGAGAATTTGTTCCCAAGTTGAATTCTTCTCTGACTGAAGCAAACTATTTTGACCGCAAGAACCAGATGCTACATGTTATAGTGCAAGGCTCGATTCCTGTTGAGGTCCATACAGCTCCCACACTATTCATCACCTTTAATTTACCTGCAATGACAGTGGATGAATTCTATGGCCCTGACTTAGCAAACAACCTCGCCCTGTTCCTCAACGTGCCCACAAGTAAAATCCGGATTACAAAGATCATGCAGGAATCTGGGCATCGCAAGAGACGGGCGACAGGGATCACAGTGGACGTGGAGATTGGAGACCCTCCATCTCAACAGCTCGGATCAAACCGTAGCAATTCGACCAATACAACCACCTCTGCAGGTAACCCAGCCTCCTGTCCCATAGCCCATCACCCAGGTAGAACCTCACACTGGCCTGGAGAATGCAGCCTGCAGCCATTCAAGTGTTATGGGATTTAGTATTGTCCTGAGCTCAAACCCCAGCAGCAGAGATTGTGAAACGGAATCTAATTTCACTGAAAGGTGCAACAATTTTCAATATACAATGGGGTCACTGACACACAATAAGGTCACAGATGCCCCATGAGGAGGTCACTCACAAGGGGTGGAGTGCTAATTTTTTAGGTGCAGGAGCTCACCAAAAATGGCGACAAGAAGATCTTGTGAGACTAGGCATTGGTGCCCGCCATGTAGTATTTGGCATTGTATAAATGAGCATTGTATAATTTAATAATATGACAAAGTATTACACGGTCGCACTCACTAATTATCATAGAATATAATTATCAACAAATAATGAAATATTTCAAACTAATTACCTACTTACCAGAAATAAAGCAAATAAGTTTTTTTGCACTTTTAGCCACCTAAATTGGAAGCAAGTAATCAAGTATTAAAAAAGAATGTCTAATGAACTATTTCTGACCCAGCTCTGGCTTCCATGCCCCCTCCCCCAGGCTGTCCCAGCATCAGCCACCCCAGCCACGGTTTCCTCAGCCCCAGCTTCAGTTTCCCTTCAGCAACCCCCCCACCCCCTACCCACTTTAACCTGCCTCCCCAGCTTCGGCTTCTCCAGCCCTCCCTGGCTTTGGCTTCCCATAGCTGGCTTCTCCACCACCCCACCCCCCCCCCCCCAGCTTAACCTGTTTCCATGGTTTCCCCAGCCTCGGCTGCCACAGCTTCCCTGGCCTTGGCTTCGGCTTTCCCCCACTTAACTTGCTTCCCAGTCCTCGGTCGCCTGCCCCAGCACCCACCTGGCTTCCCTGATCCCCCGGCTTAATCTGCCCGTCCCCTGCTCTCCCAGCCCTGGCTCTTCTCACATTCTTTCATTTTACTGTTCTGTTACTCACCTTTTTGTTGTTTTCCTCTTTAGTCTCTTCCTTTCCTTTTTCCCGCTGCCGAGCACGTGCTTTTGCCAGAGGATCTGGAGATGATGATGACACCAAACTAGAACAAAACTCAGTATATCTGACGTAATGTGTACATGACTCGTGCATGCTTTCCCATAACATGTCCCAACACCTGCTTCCCTGAAATCCCTGCTGTGTTTTATACACGACCGCTTCTGCCGCTCTTCAATCCCCACTACAATAGTTTAAATTCCCTGCTTTTTTTGCCATTTTTTTTCAGAGGTGCAGAAGCAGCTCTCCTTGTCACTCACTAATTACAAATATAACTGTCATTGGAGGGAGAAGAGGCAGAAAGCAGGAATATAAAGCTGGTTAGCCCTGGCCCTGTTGGTAGTCCAGTATTAAAAGAAGTTAGAATGAAATCTGTAATGCAGTTCAGTCAACAGATTTATGAAGGTGAAATCATGTTTGACAAATTTACCTGATGTTTCTCGTAGATTAGATCACGTAGAACCAAATGATGATGTGGATTTGGTTTGTCAGAAGGCTTTTGGTGAAGTTGCACACAGGAGGGTGGTGAAGATCAGAGCTCAAGGAATGTCAATGAAGGGTAGAGGGAACCTGTAACTGGCAGGGGCTGCACTTGAACTTGCCTTGGTTATGGGAGAATGGTCAAGAGAGGCTGCAGAAGTTCTGAAGCCTGCCCTTCATCCCTCTAGTAAAGGCCCAGTGCCTGGTCATAGACCCTGTTTTACTTTCGGTGCTCTTTGCTCAGTTCCCTCTACAGATGAAGCGACGTGTTGGTGAAATGTTCAGTCCGTTTGCTCCCCTGACCTGACTCTTTGTTTATTTCACCTTGTGCAGAGACTTTGAGGTTCACTGACCTGAAAAAAATGGCCGGCAAGCTCGGTGAGGCAATGTTAACTGGCAACCTGAGTGATTCTTTGGGCTTCACAATTTCCAGCCTGGATATCTCCAGCCCAGTCCCAGCTCCAAGTGATCCAGAGTGGACCCAGGTAACACCATCCTGCATTTCAACTCTGTGCAAATAAAAGGCACAGCTATCTATGTAAATGTAACTTGTTGATAAAATGCATCACACCATCTGCTTCACCTCAGCCTGTCCAGCACCTTTATATCCCCCTTTCTCCCCTTTGGAAGGGTCTTCATGAATCTGTCCCTTTCACACACTGGCAAGTATCCAGCACACAAAAATGCAAGAGAAACTCAGCAGGTCACACAACACCCATGGAAACCAAAAGGCAGTTGATGATTTGGGCTTGAGCCCTTTAGGAGTGCCAGAAATCATGCAGTTGGTGGGAGGTAAAGGAAGGGGGAGGAGCACAGGCTAGCAGGAGATAGGCAGATATAGGTGGGAAGGAAGGAGGAGAGAGTGGGTGGGGGAAGGGGGTTGAGAAAGCTCTCTGATAGGAGAAGAAAGGCAAGCTGGAGGAAGGGAGACAGAGGGGTGGGGGAAAGAGAACAACCAGGGGAGGAGATAATTGGAAATTGGAGTTCAATATTGATGCTGTCTGGTTGGTGACTGCCAAGATGGAATCCAAGGCATTGTTCCTCCATTTTGTGGGTGGCCTCAGTTTGTCAGTACATGAAGCCAAGGACAGACATGTCAGTGTGCCAGTGGTGTATGGAATTAAAGTGGTTGGTTACTGAAAGGTCCTTGCTGTTGCAGCTGACTGAGCGAAGGTGGTCAATGAAACAATCTCCCAGTCTGCATTCAGTATCCCTGAATTAGAGAAGGCCACATTGGATGCAGTAAATGAGCCATAAAGATTCACAAGTGAAGTGCTGTTTCACTTAGAAGGACTGCGTGAAGCCTCAAATAGTGGTGAGGAAGCAGGTGTGGGCATAGCTGTAGCACTTCTTGGAGTCACAAGGGTAGGTACCAAGGGGAAAATTATTGGGAAGGGAGGAGTGGACGAGGGATTCCTGGAGTGAGCGGTCCCTCTGGAAAATGGAGAGTGGAGGGAAGGGGAAAATGTGTCTAGTGGTGGTATCACTGAAGGTAGCAGAAATTGCAGAAAATATGTTGGAGGGGTGATAGATGAGGACAAAGGGAGCCCTGTCTCGGGGGATAGGGTCAGGGCAGATGTGCAGGCAAGAGGAGATGCAGATGAAGACTGTTATTTGTTGGAGAGGAGGAGCTACATTTTCTGAAGAAGGTGGACATTTCAGATATCTAGACAGATGTTCAGCTCACTCCATAAGCTCGATTAAAGCACCAACCACATTTTAATGACTATTTCCTCAAGGGGAGTGACCCCAAAATCTTTGTGTGAGTTTTCTGTACCCTTGCCCTGTGTCTGATGGAGACCCAGTTTCACCCATGATGGACAGGTGAGCTTTTATGGAAACTACACCTGCAGCAGTGGGTGGGGTTTATTGGTGAACCCACCCCTGCCTCAGCTGATTGGCTGCAGAAATCCTTGTCCATCTCTGTAGCTGCCACGTTTGACCATCCACCACGCACTCGGCTTTCCATCTTTCAGCTCTGTTAACATGAGTTTGGGCTAACATGTGGGGCACATGTACTGTTTTACATGGTCTTGCTCTTCCATCATCCCTGCACTCACATTAGCCCTCACATCTCTCCTTCTCGACAATCCTGCTCATCTGCAAAATCAACCTGCTGAACCTCCTCTGTACTGCCTTGGATATCTTTTGCACTTCACAAATGCTGGAGAAATTCAACAGGTCACACAGCATCTATAGAAAGTAAATGGTTGCAAACATTTCAGGCCTGAGCCTTTTGTCAAGGTACCTTGATTACACCCGACCATGCATCTGTAGATTTTCTTGTTTAACTCCAGGATATTTTTTTCTCAAGTCAGGAGGCCAGGAATGTATGCAGTACTCCAGATCCAGCCTCACCATTCCCCTGCACAATTGCAGCACAACCTTCCTGCTCTTAAATTCAATCCCTCTGATGCTGAATGTGCAATTTGAATGCATCACCAATCCATTCTCCTCGATCTTGAGGTGACTGTTCCCTATCTCCACCAACCACCACTACAGTCCCATGCACTTTCCTCTCCCCCACCCACCATCCAAGGTCCCAGACAGTCTGTCAGCAATGCATCTGCTGACCTTCCAATCTGCTGCATTGGGTGTTCACCTTGTGGTCTCCTTCCCATTGGAGAAACTAAACACATGTTGGATGGTCACTGTGGAGGATCCACATTTTTAGCTTGAGGAAAACAGCTCAACGTTCCTATGGGCTCAGCACTGAATGCAACAACTTCAGGTAACCATACATCCCAGTTTGTGTCAGAACTTCAACAATAACTCAGTCTTTTTCTCCTCAAAACCTTCAGAGTATTTGCATCATTTTATGATGTTATTTCAGATTTCCATTATCTGCGTTTGGGATCCTCTTTCTGAACCTGGCATTGTTGTTGTAGATGGCCTCAGAACCGGTACTCCGTGGAGCTACTGCTAGGAACCGTGTGGCTCCAGTGGCAGGTCTGGTAGTGGTGATTGAGCCGATCGCTGGGGATCCTGGCCAGGAGCTCAGACAGCAGCCCAGTGTCATGGCAGTGGATGCCCAGGTAAGGACAAAGCAGTGGTTCATTCTCAGCAAAGGGGAAGACAAAATATATTGTTCAGAATAATTCGGATTGGATTTGCAGCCCATGTCCTGCCATGGGGTATGGTGCAACACAAGGAGAACATTTGGCCCACGAGTTCTGTGCTGGCTTTTTTATCCAGCAGCACCAGTCCCATTTTCCCACTCCCTGTAATTCATCAGCTCCACATCCTGACCACCTGCCCCACATGAACCACACCATGAGTTACAGGCACAGGCCTGTGGCGTGTGTGGTCAATAGAGTACCTATCCTGTCACCATGTGTGTCGTCGATACAGTACCTGCTCTGTCTCCGAAAGTTACAGGCTAGGTTCTGCAGTGTACTTTGCTGATCTCTCCTGCTGCAAGGTACAGGCAGTGAGTGGGGTATGGCACTGGGTATTCCTCCCCACTGATCCTTTGACTGCTGTGTTCTCTCTGCCAGGGTAACTGTGTGTCAGTGAGAGTTACTTCATGGAAGCTGGATGTGGTCCTGGTGGATTCCTGGAACAGGATTATCGCAGGGCTCAATGGAACAACCAAACTCTCCTTCACAGATTGTTGGGCTAACTTCACAGACCTCTCCATCAGTGCAAATGGTGAGTAATCACCATGGTAAGGTGGGCTCCTATACTACCACTCTAATGCTAATTGATAGACTGTGCAGTGCTTCCTGGAGTGTGAGGCTGAACACACACCACTGCTGTTCCCGGAACAAGGTCCTTCTCCCTCATGACAGGACTGCTGGACTCTGTGAAACCCCACCACAGTCCCTGTTATCACCTTTCTGGATTGGGAACTTGTGTTCACAACAGGCTGTCACACCTTCACTCTATCGCCATGTTTCCCCAAATAATGGAAAGAGGTGCAGAATACATTCTGGCCACCGCTGAAACAACTTACATTTGAGCTCATAGAACATACAGCACAAGAACAGGCCATTCAGGTCACAATGTTTCTGCGGAACAGGTTGCCCGATATAAACTAGAACTTTGCTGCTTGCACATGGTACATATCCCTATTCTTGTGTATGTCTAGTAGCCTCTTAAATTCTTCCATCATATCTGGTTCCCCATTACCTCTGGCAGCCCATTCCAGATACTAATCACTTTCTGTGTGTAAAAAAAAAATAAAAAAATTACCTGCTCATCTTCTTAAAACTCCCCACCTGCCTTAAAAGCATGTCCTTGAGAATGTAGTATTTTTACCCTGGGCAAAAGATTCTGACTGTCTACCCTATCAATGCATCTCAACTTCTATCAGGTCTTCCCTCAGCCTCTGATGCTCCAGAGAAAATAGCCCAAGTTTATCCAAGCTCTCGTTCTAACTCATACCCTCTAATCCAGGCAATGTCCTGGCAAATCTCTTCAGTACCCTTTCTAAAGCCTACACATCCTTCCTGTATAGGGCAACTAGAATTGCATGCAATATTCAAAGTGGAGCCTAACCAAGGTTTTATATCTCATTGTAACATAACTTCCTTACTGTTAAACTCAAGGGCCCATTCAATGAAAACAAGCATCACCATTAGCCTTCCTTCACTGTTTGTCAGCATTACTGTATCTTTCTGTGCCTTGCCTATTCAAGTGTCTCTCAAACACAGGGATTGTTTCAAACTACACCACCTTTCCTGGCAGCGAGTTCCAGATATCAACCAATCTACGGGAAAAAAAGTACCCATCAACTCCTCTTTAAAACTCCTTCCTTTTACCCATTATCTTCTGATTTTTGATCCCCCTTTCGAATTCTGACAAATTCCCTATCTTTGCCTCATATAGTTCAGCAAGGTCACTTATCAGTCTCCTTCCATCCAAGGAAAACAAGCCCAGCCTATCCAGTCTTTCCCCATCCAAGCTATGCAACTTCCTGGTGGATCTCCTTGGCACTCCCCTCTACAATGTGGTGACTAGAACAGCTCACAGTGACATGCAATCATTATTTTGTGAAGTTGAGGCAAAATAACCCAATTCTTGGAAACAACAATCATTATTTTGTGAAGTTGAGGCAAAATAACCCAATTCTTGGAAACAACATACTGTTGAAGGGTTAAACAAGAAAATCTGCCAGTGCTGCAATACACAAAACATATCTGATGAAAGACTCAGGCAGAAAAATTGGTTACCTGTAACCTATGGATGCAGTACGACTTGCTGAATTTCTCCAGCATTGAGCTATTGGAGTGACTCAGCAGGTCAGGCAGCACCCATAGGTAGAAACGGTCAGTCAACATTTTGGGTCGGGAACCTTTATTGATATTATGTAAAGTAGAGGTGAAAGAAGTTGGAGTGCCAAGAGGAGATAGATATAGGGCAGAAGGTGTGCATCTCATTGTAATCAAGATTCCAGCATCTGCAATTCTTGTATTTCTCTCTTGTGTTCTATCTGACGCAGGAAGGCAAGCATGCCATACGTCACTCTGTTAACTGTGTACCGTTTTCAGAGAGCTATGGACTTGAAACTCAAGGTTCATTTGTTCATCAACACTCCTTGTGCTCTGCCATTTACTGTATCTATCCTACTTCTTCTTGACTGTCCAAAGTACATCACCTCACAATTATTGTAATGAAATCACCTCCCAACTTTCCATCTGATCACCAGCCTGTTGTAGCCCTGGATATTCTTCCAAACCAATTCCTGTGGCATGGACTTCCAATAAGGGAAGCATCCTTCCAACACTACTCTCTGCCTCCAATCACCAAGCCAATAGTAGATCCAATTAGCCAGCTCACCTTGCATCCCATGTGTTAACCTTTTGGACTAGCCCACTGTTATTATCTTGTTGAATGCCTTAAGATCAAACTACCTACAACCCTGGGATCAACAATCTTCCAAAGTCACCTCCTAAAAAAACTCAACCAAAATGTTGTACTATGTACACTGGTCTGTTCACAAAACAACTTCTATCAAGGTATTTTCATTACATATAACATGAGAATTTGGATAAGCCAGGATTTTCTCTCACACAAATAAAATCATAGAACATTACAGCACAGAAATACACCCCTTTCCCCTTCTAGTCTGTACTGAACAATTTTTTTTTTACTGGGCTCACTGATGTGCATTGAATCCATAGCTCTCCACACCTCTTCCATCCACAATCCTGTCCAAATTCTTTCAAAAGTTTAAATAGTGCCCTCATTCATAACTTCAGCTGGCAACTCGTTCCACACTCCCACCACTCTATGTGAAGAACTTCCCCCTAAACCTTTCCCCTGTCCTCTGGTTTGTATCTCATCTTCCCTCAGTGGAATTCCTGCCATCTCTGTTGTAATGGGGAGCAAATGGGACAGTATGGATACATTGGGCTGAAGGACCTGGTGCTGAGTTCTCTGAACTGTGGAATTTCTGTATGTTTCAGGCACTGGCTTCCGACTCCGGTTCCAGCTGAGGTCAATGGAAGCTCGATCCAGGCTGTTCTCGCCGACATCTGCTTTCAATGCTCCAGGAGGGGCTACCACCCTCAGCTCCGGTACCATGTCTGACTCTGGCTCCCAGCTCAGCCCCACACACAGTATAATCGTTGGCTCCGTGGTGGGGGTCCTCCTTCTCCTTGGCATCGCTGCAGCTATGATCTGGAAAACTGCAGGTGGGTGAGTCCACGGTATTCTGAAGAACAATGCCCACCCTGGGTGCAAGGGCAGAGCTGGAACTAATCCCCCTCCCAGTCTGGGCATATCTGGCATATCCAGGGAGACCACTTCAACTGGTGCCATACTTCTGGTGAAGGTCGGCCATACCGCTATCGGGGGAGATTCTAATGTTGATGGTGATAACAATGTTTGGTAATGATAATTATGAATTTATTGTACAATGTACACATGCCCCAAAGTTCTTCTTTGCTGTATTCGAAAAGGTACTTGGAAAGAAAAACTATCAGAGTAAAACTAATTCAATTAGAGAGAATAATTGCTTAAGATAGATAATAAATATTCACAGTGATCCAAGAGCAAAAAAAATTATTGGAATAGTGCAGACAAACCTTTTGTGGTGTAAGAGCAGTTCATGATTAGTGTTCTAGGGCATGATAGGAAAGTAATTGGTCTTGGACTGAGAGGTGCTGGTCTTCAGGCTTCCGTATCTTCTGCCTGAAGGTAACAGTGAGAAGAGATTGTGACCAGGGTGACGGGGATCCTTTACAGTGTTGGCTGCCTTCTTGAGTGGCTGCCTTCTGCAGTGGATGAGACCTGGTTGTGTTAGTTACCTTCTGGAGCTTATGTGTTCCTGGCCTGTTGAATTCAGAAACCAGGCTGTAACGCAACCAGTCAGTATACTTTCCATAGTGCACCTGTAAAAGTCTTATTCGCAATATTCCCAAATCTCCTCAGACTCCTTTGAAAGTAGAAATGTTGGTGGAAGGGAGGGGGGTGGGGGGATCAGGTGGGAGGATTCAAGCAGTGGGAGAGGATCATACAGTGGATAGGGAGGAGGGCGGACGAGTGTGTGGTGGCAGGAGGGTATTAGATGGGAAGGCAATCAGATGGAAAGAGGGTTTGGACAGGGCATGAGGAAGAGGGGTGGGCTCAAACAGAGGGTTCAGAAGGAAGGGGGATCAGACAGGGAAGGAAGGTTTGGACAAAGGAGGGGACAGGGGTATTGAACATGGAGGGTAGGTTTCAGATGATAGGACAGGTCAGACAGGCAGAAAGGAAGGGTTCAGGTGGGGATGTATTGGACAGGGGTGGGGGATTCTGACCAGGAGGGGGAAGTGTTGGGCATTTCTTGCCCCTCATGTTTTGACTCCGACCTGTGTATCTGCAGCTCCCCAATCCAAGGTTACTCCGGTCACAGGAAGGGTTGATAAGCAGAGAGCTGGAACGTCATCTGTGGCCTCCACTCTACCTGTGCAGAGCTGACATTCCTACTCTCAGAATGGTAAGTCTTCTCTCTGCCAAAATACTAACCTGCCACCTATACTTCTTACTCTACAAAATAACAGTACACAGGACCCCATCGACAGCTGGTTCCCCTCTGCACTTATGGGTATGGTCCTGTGCAATGTTACCATTACAAAATCTTGGGGGTGAGGGGAATTGTTGGGTGAAGAGCACATGGACTCAAGGTCTGACCCCAGAAGGTCTCTCTCTGACCCCATGAGGTCTCTCCCTCTCTCTGACAGCATGAAGATCATGTTTGCATTGGCAGACAAGGTCAGAAGAAGGGTTATGGTCAGACAGAGGAGTAAGGTAGCGAATGGGGAATTGTGGAGAAACCGTATTACTCCCACAGCTTGATGAGGGTTTTGGATAAACCTGGATCAAGGCTGAGGTCAGAAGGGAGGGGAAGTGGAGGAAGAGACAAGATTCGCATTGGTGACACTTACCAGCATGAATGAACAGGTTCTGTGCCTCATCACTGTCCCTCTCTAACTCCATTTTCTAAGATTCTCTGCATCCCCCCAGATCGATCCATCCAGGACACTCAACAGGTGAGAAGAGGGTGCCAAATTTTCTAGAGATTCTTCTGCCCCTGTGTATAGAAACTGAGTAGCTGACCCATCCCTGGCACTTTCCAGGTCTGAGCCCTCCAGCAACCTCCTTATCTCCCAAACTTGGGACTTCAGGTCGAGCTTTCTTCATTGGTCCACGGAACTAACCCCCAGACCAAAATCCCCTTCCATAGAACATTACAGCACAGAAGCAGGCCTTTCAGCCCTTCTAGTCTGGGCTGATCCATTTTTATGCCTTGTCCAACTGACCTGCACACAGTCCATAGTCCTCCATACCCCTTCCATCTATGTACCTGTCCAAATTCTTCTTAAATTGAGCCCACATTCACCACTTCAGCTGGCAGCTCATTCCACACTCCCACAACTCTGTGTGAAGAAGTTCCCCTAAACTTTTCCTCTTTCACACTTAACCCGTGTCCTCTGGTTTGTATTTCACCTACCCTCAGTGGAAAAACCTACCTACATTTACTCTGTCTATACCCCTCATAATTTTAAATACCTCTATCAAATCTCCCCTCATTTTTTCTCCACTTTTTCAATCTTTCCTGTAGTTAGGTGACCAAAACTGCAAATTTGGCCTCACAATATCTTATACAACTTAACCATAACAGGGCAGCATGGTTAGTGTAGCAGTTAGCACAATGCTGTTTCAGTGCCAGTGATCGAGACATGAGTTCGAATCCCTCGCTGTCTGTAAGGAATTTGTACATTCTCCCATTGTCTGCATGGGTTTTCCCTGTGGGCTCCAATTTCTTTCCACACTTCAAAGCATACTGGGGGTTGTAGGTCAATTGGTTGACATGGGCCTTAAGTACCTGTTTCCACGCTGTATGTCTAAATTTAAATTTTAAAAAAATTAATTTATATTTAATTTAAACCCAACTCCTGTTCTAAATCCTTTGATTTATGAAGGTTAATATGCCAAAAGCTCTCTTTACAACCCTATCTACCTGTGACGCCACTTTCAGGGAATTATATACCTGTATTCCCAGATCCCTCTGTTCCTCAACACTCCTCAGTGCCCTACCATTTACCGTGTATGTCCTTTCTTGATCTGTCCTTCCAAAATGCAACACCTCACACTCGTCTGCATTAAATTCCACCTGCTATCTTTCAGTCCATTTTTCCAGCTGGTTCAGATCCCTCTGCAAGCTTTGAAAACCTTTGCTGTCCACAACACCTCCAATCTTAGTGTCATTTGCAAACTTACTGATCCAATTTACCACATTATCATCCAGATCATTAATATAGATGACAATGTGGTCCAAACACTGATCTCTGAGGCAAACCTGGTCACAGGCCTCCAGTCTGAGAATTATTCATCCACTACTACTCTCTGGCTTCTCTTGTCCTTGCAATGTCGAATTCAATTTATTACCTCACTATGAACACTGAGTGTTTGAACCTTCCTGACTATCTTCCCATGTGGGACCTTTTCAAAGGCCTTACAAAAGTCCATGAAGACAATATCCACAGCCTTTCCTTCATCAACTTTCATGGTAACCTCCTCAAAAAACTCTGCAAGAATGATTAAACATGACCTACAATGCACAAAACCATGTTGATTATCCCTGATCAGTCCCTGGGAACAGTCACTCTGGAGCCCTGTAAACCCTCACTTTCTCCTACACCAGACCCCTCACAATAGGTGCTGACATGTCATTTCCTTCCCCTATTTTTTGCTGTATCTGTGCACCAACTTGCAGTCTTTGGCAGATACCTCCTCCAAGGTTTAGAAGCCCAAAGTATCTTTCTCCTTTGCTCTGGGTATGGAAGCAGGGTGCTGTCAAGGCGCTGATTGTCAACCAAGGACTGGACTTGGTCACCAACCTGAGATGAAGTGCTGTGGATGATTGTGATTAACATTGACTATGTTTAACTAGATAAACCAATCATTTTACAGATGGAAGACCCTCCTATTGATGGTGGAAATTATTTGGGAGACATTGGAAGGATTGAGCAACTGTGGCAAATGAATGTGTAGTTTGGCAAACACTTTAACACGATTTACCTTTAATCTTAAATTACTTTCTAAATATTTCCTCAGCCCCTAGCTTTATATGTACACAAATCAGTCATTTTTTTAATTGAACTGCTGAATTGGTGAATGTGGGGATATTTCCAGTCAATGTATAGTTGAATGCTACTGATAATTCATAGAATGGGGCAGCTGTAACACCATGTGTAACATCTTCTACATTTGTAACTCCTCCATTTAATTCCTTCTTCCCATGCCCTGTGTATCAACTCAGCTCTCCCTCCATCTCACTCACCTCAGTCTAATTCCACCCTGCTCTCACACCCAGTCTAATCCTGCCCTGCCCTCACTCCAATCTAATCCAACCCTGCTCTCACTCCCAGTCTAATCCCAACATGCCCTCACTCCCACCCTGCCCACACTCCCAGTGTAATTCCACTCTGCCCTCACTCCCAGTCTAATCCCTCTACTCCCAGTCTAATCCCACCCTGCCCTCACTCCTAGTCTAATCCCACTCTCCCTTCACATTACAGTGGGGATCACTTTTCATTGATGGATTCTTCATCATTCTGTGGCATCAAATTCACACTCTGTCCCCACGTGCAATCCATTCACATTCCCGCTCCCTTGCTCCCCACCTGTACTGAGTTCATCGCAACTGAGCATGCTGGTGCCCCTGGCAGCTGCAGCTCCCCCCAACCCTCCTGGTGTAAATCCGGTCCTGTCCCACTTTGAATTTTACCACCAGCTGCAGTGCATGCAAATCGTTGGATCAAACAGATCCAAAGCAAGCAGCAAGCCAGGCCACACTGGTGTACATCAACAGCACAGTGCAGAGTTATTGAGGGCAACACATGACCACCTGCCATTTCTCACATTCACTCTTGGTTTAAGATACCAGTTCAGTGCCTGCTGTATTAGACATTTTCTCACCAGTGTCACAATCTCCCGCAGACCTATAACTTTCCCATCTGTTGCCCCCCTGAGGCTTCACCCACACTAAGTGCCCCTCAAACCAGAACCTCCCAATCCCCATGCATTCTCTGCAGTTCAAATGGATGGATTATTAAATGAAAAGCAATATGAAATGTATTTAGATTTTTAATATAGAAATGCTCTGATAAATAAATTTTAGAAAAATGTTTATCCACTGGACAAGTTGAATGTGACATTTTTCACTGCCTGAACCTCAGTTGTTTCACTTCAGTGGCAAAGAAGGAGGGACTGTAAGGTCTGGATAATCTGTGCCTGTAATCAGGTATCCCACAGGATATGGAGTCAATGCAGGTCAAACAGTCCCCTTCTCTCCATCAGCCTGGTCCCCCTCCTTCCCATTACTGACCCACCACAGCTGCCCCCCTACCTATTACTGACCCACCACAGCTGCCCCCCTACCTATTACTGACCCACCACAGCTGCCCCCCTACCTATTACTGACCCACCACAGCTGCCACGATCTCCTGCCCATTCACTGACTGTGGTGAAACCACTGTTAATACTGTTTGTATGTGTACGGCTGGCCCAATTGTACCTGTGGCTCCTCCCCCTGATTCCCCTAATAAAGGCGGCAACGCCATGACCCCACCCCAGAACAAGCACAGTTCCCGGGTCAGCAACATGAGACATGGTAATAAAAAGTCAGGTAACTTCCAGTCTTTGCAGTTAATGACTCACCACAGCTGCCCCCTCCCCTGCTCATCACATGCCCACTGCACACGCTCTTCCCCCCCACCCAGCAGCCACTGGGTGTGCTGATCTGGGTGATAGGGGTGGTAGAGAAGAGAAGGGGATCTCACCACTTGCGCTGCACCATCCAAAACAAACACGACGTCTATCCCAGGCTCCTGCCGCGGACACAGGGTTCCCACATCCCAGCACTGGTGCTTTGCTCGTTTCCTGCAGCCATCACCAAATCAGAAGGAGAGAGAGACACAGAGAGGTGCCATCAGAAAAACAGAAGATCTCACCACCAGAGAATCGAAGTCAGAGACCCAGCTGACTCATCAAGCAGGGCTGTGTATTGGCTGGGCCTTCAGCTGGCATAAACCAGGCCTCAACAGTTCACCTGGGCTGCAGAAAAGCAGCAGCGACCTTTTGAGCTGATTTCCTGTAAACAGAGTCTTTCTTTGTACAACCCTGCCAACTCTGTTTGGCTTTCTCTTTTTAGAAAACCACTGTCTGCACTGTGAACTTGCAGAATAGAGACATGAATAATTATTCCCCACCTGGGAGCTATGAAACCAAACCCTGAAATTACAGAGCTGCAGACTGGTGCATAAATGAACTCGGCCTCAGGATCTTTAAGACAGTGAGAGTGCTTCATGTCCCTGGGCCCATAGCAGTAGTTCTGCAATGATGATTTAGGAATCTGCTGAACATCCGACAGAATACAGGATGCTTAACTATACTCTGCACTGAGCAGCTTTATTACTGCTGGTCTTCCCTTCGAGAACAAGGATGCAGCAGAATCCAAGATATATCCAGGTTCTGGTTCTCTATCTCACTGATACGGTATATACCTTATCTATAGTAAGTGGGGATGTGCCCCTCTATGACCATTGCAACATTAATTCAGTGCATTCTTTTGCAATGAGTCCATACCATTCATGCTTCCTCTCTGGACGCGGGGCCATTACCACTCAATTCAGTGTGTCACTCTCATTGAGTCAAGTCCCACTGCAGGAAACAGGCCTACAGGCCCAGCTCATACACATCAAACAATGTGTCCTCCTGCTTTGGTCCCACTTGCCTGCATTCAGCCCAGACCCCTCCCATCCTTTCCCATCCATGGAGCTATCCAAGTGTTTCTTAAATGAAACTAACATAACTGCCTCCACCACTTTGTCTGGCAGTTCATTCCATGCCCCCACCACCCAAAGCGTGAAAAACTGTCCCCTGACTTCTCTTCTATCTGATAGTGATGCCCTCTCTCAGATTATCCTACTCCAGGAAGCAAACTTTCACTATTCACCTATCCCACACATGATTTTATAGGCCTCATTAAGATCCCCTCTCAAAGTCCTACACTCAAAGAAAAACAGGTCTAGTTGTCCAGTCTCTCACAATAACTTAACTCCCTAATCTGGCAACAACTCCATAATAAAAATGCTGGAGGAACTCAGCCGGTCTTTTTAGCATCCATAAAAAGCAAAGATACATCAAAACCTCTTTTGCATCCTTTCCAACTTTATAATATTCTTCCTCAAGTAAGGCAACCAAAACTGCACACAATACAGGTACAGAATCTTTTATCCAAAACCCTTGGGACCAGACACTTTTCAGAATATAGAACTCTTTGGATAATGGAATAATATTAACAGCAGTACATTAAGTAATTGCACTAATTTCAGATTTGCACAAAACAAAGACACTCCAACTAGAGTCTCTGCATGGGGAGGGGGGGGGGGGTGTTTGTGGCAGTAGCGCAGGATGGTGGGTTTTGGCCCCACTGGCCACCCTATGACAAGGTGGGGATAGTAAATGAAGTGAGATAAATGACAAATCAGGCGTCCATATCGGAGGCGCTGGACTCTGTTTTCTCCCTGGCACCTGTAAAGTTAGGATTCCCTTGGATTTCACTAACTACTGATGCAGACTATTCAAGCATAAGTTGAGTGTGGATAGCATCAGGTCATGTTTGGTGCAGACAACATCCATGGAAAAAATATTTGATTTTTGGAGGTTTTCAGTTTTCAGAATTTTAGATTAAAGATTTTGTACCTGTATTCTAAGTATGGCCTCTCCAACATTTAATATAACTTCAATATGACATCCCAACACTTGTAATCAGTGCCCTGGCCGAGGAAGAGAAGCTTCCCAAACACTCTTTTCACTGCTCTGTCTACCTACCTGTGCTGCCATCTTTAAAGAGCTACGTACCTGCTTCCCAAGGTCCCTCCACTCTACAGGGTGCTGGTGTTAAAAGACCAAGTCTTACCCTGGTTCGATTTACCCAAATGTAGCACTTCACACTTATCAGAGTTGAACTGCATCTGTCATTCCTTAGCCTAGCTCCCATTCTGATCTAGATCCCATTGTAAACCCAAGTAAGCACCTTCATTTTCCAACGTAGTACATGTTTTCATGTCATCAGCGTACTTATTCACCTTGCCACAAACCTCCTTGTCAACATCATATATGTGCCTTACAATGAGCAAGGGTTCAAGTGCCCAATCCTGAGGCACTCAGCTGGTCACAATCCTCCAGTCTGAAAAACTGCCTTCTGCCACCACTCTGACTCCTATCCAATGGCTTATTTGCCTCCTATCCCATGTGCCATAATCTACCATACCAATCTACCATGTGGGACCTTATCAAACACTACTAAAATCCAAATTAATAATATCAAATGTCTTATCCTTGCCTACTCTTTTTGTTACCTCTTCAAAAAGTTTTAATCAGTTTGTGAGACACAAAATCCTACACACAAATCTGTGCTGGCTCTCCTTAATTTTCTCCTGACTACCCAAAGGTTGATAGATTCTCTCTGAATCCTCTCCAGCAGACTCCCTACACTGGCATCAGACTAACAAGTATGCAGTTACCCAGACTATCTTTACAGTCTTTTTAAGTAACGTCACTGGAACCTCTGTTAAAAATGCCCGACCAGGCCAAAAGAATTTCCTTCCTGCTTCCCACAATATTCAAAAATGCACCTAGTCTGAGCTTGGAGATTGATCCACCTTTATGATCTAAGACTGCAAACACCTCTTCATGGTTGATGCAAATATGGCCTATCAGTGGTTCTCCACTAGTGGACCACAGTGCGCTTCCATGTGGGTCTTTAAAAACTAAATAAAATACTTTAAATTAGATAATGATGTTTTTCTTACAAAGCTAACTTGAAAACATTGCCACTAGTGGGCCTTGGCATGCAAGATGGGCCTTAGATTGAAAAAGTTGAGAACCACTGCCTGAGGTTATATTTAGTTCCCTCCCACTCCCGCTTATCCTGCTCCACAGTTAACATATTCACATATAATAAATTTAAGCTCCTCCTTGTCTCCTCTGGCTCAGCACATAGACACCACTTCTGCTTCTTAAGGAGGCCAATTCTTTCCCTTGTTCGCACTATCATTTTAAAATCTTTTTGGAATCTCCCTGACACTGTCTGCCCAAGCCATATCTGCATTAATTCAAAACCTCTTTCAGTCCTCATTTTGCTCCTGCATTCCTTATATTCAATGGATTCCCTCAAACCTTTCTCCTGTACCTGATTTATGCCTGCTTTTTCTTTCAGATCTGTGCCTCTTGTTCCTTAGCCTCACCACTCCTGCTCTTTACCCTACTGGGAACATTCACACTTTCCCGATCACATCCTAAACCCCTCCCATTTGGTTCTCGTAGTTTTATCCTTTAATATTTGCATTTGGGCAACTTGTTGCTAACTCCTACCTACTCTCGTTGAAACTTCCCTCAATTTAGCATTTCAATTTAAGGACCAGTATTACCCTTTTCCATGAGGTTTATAAAATAACGAGGGACATGGATAAAGTTGACGCACACCGTCTCTTTCCCAGAATGGATGATTATAGAACTTGAGGACACAGGTTTAAGGTGAAAGGGGAAATTTAAGAGGGACCTGAGGGACTACCTTTTCTCTCAGAAGGAGGTCTGTACCTGGAATGAGTTGCCAGAGGGACCAAGAGAAACGGTACAATTCTGATATTCTATTCAGACAGATTTATGAATGGGAAGGGCTAGAAAAATATGGACCAAATGCAGGCAAATGGGACTAGCCAGAATACCAAATTGGCCAGCAGGGATGAGTTGAGCTATAGGGCCTATTCTGCACTGCATGACTTTCTTAAAACTCATAGAATTGTAGTCACTGGTCCCACAGTGCTTCCCCACCAATACCTCAGTTCATGAACAATACAAGGGCATTCCCTGGTCTTCCAGATGAGATATAGTCAGAGAGATAGATATATTCATGATATGAATCAAAAGCTTCAAAATATATGTAGCCCTCAGGATAAGCTGCTCAGATTTTTTTGTTAGTTATATATGTGTATATAGATAGATAGATATCTAAATCTCTCTCTCTGATGTCTTTTGTCTTCTCCCAGTTCAGGGGGTAGAACCAAGTTTATACTGTTTGAAGTTGAGAAAGAGAGATATGATATTGTATTTTCAGCTTTTCCTCATTGTACTATATTTATTATAAAAACCAATAAAAAAGATTGAAAAAGAGAAGGGAAATCTTCAGTGGAAGTAAAGGGGTTAAAGCCTGGTTCTCTGCAATGAATCTCATACCATAATTTCACCATTACAAGGCATCATCTCTCTTGAGTAAATAAAGCAGGTGTAATGGGTTTTTATGAATTTGACCAAATTTGTAGATACAGAACAATATAAAGTCAGAGTGAACCTCTGGGCTTGCTCCACATACAAACGAATCATGGCAAAGCTGAAGGTCAAGTCCATCTAACAAGCATGGGCCCACTTTTACCCAACTAAAATCCAATTCTGAAAAAGAAACCCAAGATCCAGTGGAAGAACATTTCAAACAAATGTGATCTATCGGCAGATTCTAGCTGAGAAATTAAATGGAAGCTGCAAACCAGATCTTCATCAGCTCAACATCCTCTACTTCACTCCAGGCAACACACAAAACCAGCAATATCAAGCTTCCACTGTGGTCCACTCACCAATCCCACCACAAACTAATGAACGTGTTACTGACACCATCAGGAACAACCTGCGATGGAATTAATACACATCAGATTTAGGGACAATAATACATTTTCTGCTACAAAGCACCTTTCAATTCTCTGAGCTTTTACCATCGTGGGCAGAGGACATGAGGGCAATTCCAAAATTAATTGTTACCAGTTTGAAGCTAGTTGTACTCTGCATTTATCAATAACCACACTTTTACTATCGATTATAAAAATACATTGTGCAACTTCTGAATCTATAATCCCCTCAGCATTCAGTACTGCAGACTTGCTTTCTCAGTCATCTGTTCTGACTGCATCTGGTGTTGGAGAGAGAGTGAGAGAGGAAAGGTGGGGGGGGGGGGGGGTGCGGGGAAATGACAGGAAATGCTGAATTAAGTCAGGAAACAGACATAGCCTGCCTATCTTACACAGTTCCTCTTAAGGCACTTTCAGATGGCCAATTGCCCCACATGTAAAGCCACATGTTTAGGCAATATGTGGCTGTTTGAGGCCACCTGAATGTGCAGGAGGTGCTCTTGAGGTGAGCTATGTAACCCTCCTCCGAGAGGGATAATCAGCTCAGCTCAGTGGCTCCCCCAGCCACCTGAATGCAGCTGGCTGAAAGCAGATGTTAAAGGGTCAGGCTGCTCATCACAGCTGACACTGGGCAGGAGCCAGAATGTGCTCGGACCCGCACCCTGTGCAGCTGTGTCCTTCAGGTGGCCAGCGTTGTGCTTTAAACGCTGCCACCTGAAAAAGCCTTTAGTCTCATCTTCCTCCAAAACATTCATTCCTTTGTGGCGGCTCACCATGAGGTAGGTGAACCGGCCCCGCTTGTAAACCACGCGGAGGGGTAGCCGGCCAAAATGGCGCCGCCGGGGGGGGGGGTTTCCCTTCCTTCCAGCACAGGGCTCAGAAACCCGCGCTGGGGGACCACGTGATGCCCAGGTGATGTCAGCGCCCTCCAGCGCAGTTCTCAGCCAGGTCTGGGCTGGGAGTATAAGTGCAGCCCAGCAGCCTGCAATAAACTAGTCTGCTCACTGAGCTCAACCCGTCTGGTTGTGTGTGTGTTATTGCAGGAGCAGTGTAGCTGCCGCTACAGTTGGTGACCCCGACTGGTTCAAACGTCTTTGAACCCATCATGAGCAAGCCTGGGATCAGCGCTATAGCCATGAAACTGCCTGAATTCTGGGTTCAGGAGCCAGAGACCTGGTTCAGCCACGCGGAGGCTCAGTTTCACCTCTGCCACATTTCGTCCGACACTACCAAATTCTACCATGTGGTCGCTTCTCTGGACTAGGCCACCGCCAGATGCATGCTGCACCTTGTTCAGCACCCACCCGCCGAGAACAAATACGAGACCATCAAGCGAGTGCTTACCGGATCCCTCTGACTATCCAGACACCAGCATGCCGCTTGGATGCTGCACCTTGACCCCCTGGGGGACAGGTCCCCGATGGAGCTGATGGACGAGATGCTCACCCTCATGGGTGAGCACACCAACCGCCCACTCTTCGAGTGCATCTTCCTCGACCATATGCCCGGGGACATCCAGCCGCTGCTAGTCCAGGAGAGCTTCACCGACCCAAGAAAGGTCACCCAGAAGGCCCAAGAGCTGTGGCTCGAATGATTCCTGGAGGGCTCAGTGGTCCTGCAGGTCACGAGGCATGGCCACGACCACGCCAAGCCTGCCCCAGCACTGCGATAGAGCACCCGGCCCCTGCAGGGGCCCCCAAGAGCATAACCAAGGCCACAGCATCCGCTCCAGGCCTCTGCTTCTACCACCAGCACTGAGGAGCCAAGGCTCAGAAGTGTCGTCAGCCCTGCTTGTTCGAGGGAAACGTCCAGGCCACCCGCTGTTAATGGCTGCGGCAGCTGGCCAATGACACAACCTCCTCTACCTGCGGGACTCAGTCAGCGGCCGGTGGTTCCTCGTTGACACTGGAGCCCAGATCAGCATCATCCCGGCCACGGCCGTCGAGTCCAGGAACCGACCTCGTGGACCTCCCCTCCATGTGGCCAACGCAATGGCAATCCGGACGTATGGAGACAAGATCGGCCAACGGAATTCCAGATCGGCCAACGGAATTTCGAATGGAGGTTCGTCCCTCCCAACTGCCATCCTGGGTGCAGACTTCCTCCTCGCACACATGTTTCTGGTGGACATTTGAGGTAGGCGCTTGGTGGATGCCCATACCTTCCAGGCCGTTCGCCTCGACGCCTCCCGCTTGGAGCAACCGCAGATGGCCACGATCAGCCACCCAGAGATGAGTTCCAGCGAATCCCGGATGAATTCCCGACACTCCTCAAGCCACAGTTCTCCGCTGCCTCGCCGCGCCATGGGGTGTTCCACCACATCCCCACCCAGGGCCCACCGGTTCACGCCAAGGCACGCCAACTCTTGCCTGAAAAGCTCCAGGTAGCGAAGAAGGAGTTTTCACACTTGTGGGAGCTGGGGATCATTCAGCGATCCGACAGCCTGTGGGCCTCACTGCTCCACCTGGTCCCGAGAGCCTCTGGAGGCTGGCGTCCCTGCGGAGAATATCGACGACTCAATGAGGCAACCATTCATGACCATTACCCCATCCCTCACATCTAAGACTTTACGGCCAACCTGCACGGTGCGAGGGTTTTCTCCAAGGTTGACCTGGTGCACGGATATCACCAGATCCCAGTACACCCTGAGGACATACCCAAGACAGCCATCATCACCCTCTTTGGCTTGTTTAAATTCCTGCGCATGCTATTCGGGCTTACTCTGTGGGCAGGGACATAGATTTCATCTTTATTTATTTGGACAACATCCTCATCGCCAGCAAGGACCGAGCGCAACACAAGGCCCACCTATGTGCCCTTTTCTCCCGGCTGGCTGACTTCGGCTTTACCATCAACCCGGCCAAGTGCCATTTCGGGAGTCCATGCAGTTCCTGGGCCATACCATCATGACCGAAGGAGCCACGCCCGCCACTGCGAACATCGCCGCTATCAGGGAGTTACCACACCTGAACAGCCTCAAGGGGCTGAAGGAGTTCGCAGGTATGGTCAACTTTTACAACCGCTTCATTCTGGGAGCTGCGTGCATCATACAGTCGCTATTCGCCCTCATCGTGGCCAAACATGCACCCATTGGCAGACGTCTAAAGTGCACAGGCACACCAGGGCACCCGTACAGGTGTTCGAGCACATCCGGGAACGGTTCAGCCACATTCACGTGGACATCGTTGGGCCCTTATCCATTTCCCGGGGAAACCATTACCTGTTTACGGTGGTGGACCACAGCACTCGCTGGTCCAAGGTGATCCTGATGCCAAATGCCTCCACTGACTCCTACTCCCGAGCACTGTTGCATGGTTGGGTCGCCCGGTTTGGCGTCCCGGGTCACCTCACCAGCAATCAGGGCGCCCAGTTCACATCTGCGCTCTGGGCACAGCTCGCTAATAGGTTGGGGATCCAGCTACACTGCACCACGGCCTACCACCCGCAGGCCAATGGACTGGTTGAACCTCATGGCCCGCCTCACCGTTCCCAACTGGGCGGACGAACTGCCTTGGGTGCTCCTGGGCATCCGCTCCACTCCCAAGGAAGATCTGCAGGCGTCATCAGCTGAGCTAGTCTACGGTACGCCGCTGGCACTACCTGGTGAGTTCGTCAACGCACCTTACAATCTCCAGCGGTCGCTGCATAAACTACTTCCTCACCTCAGGACACGCTTGTTCTTGTTTGAATCCCCATCACTTCCCAGGCATGGCACCCACCTGTCTCAACGTTCCCAGCGAACTGCTTTCTGCAGAGTACGTTTTCGTTCAGCGGGGCCCGACCGTGGCACCTCTGCAGCAACCGTACGAGGGGCCGTACAGGGTTGTACAGTGTTCCGGCTCGACATTCACGCTTGGCATTGACGGCAGGCAGAAGCTGTTTACCATGAACAGGCTGAAGCCAGCACACCTCGATCCCACCGAGCCTGTGGTCGTTGCCCAGCCCAAGAAGCGAGGCCACACGGCGATAAAGGACATTGGTGCCAGTTCTGGGGGGCTGTCTGGCAGCTCACGAGGCAGGCGAATCGGTGCCACTTATAAGCCACGCGGCGGGGCAGCTGGCCAAAATGGTGCCGCTGGGGGGGGGGGGGGTTTCCCTTCCTTTCAGCACGGGGCTCAGAAACCCACACTGTGGGATCATATGATGCCAAGGTGACGTCAGCGCCCTCCAGCATGGTTCTCAGCCAGGTCCAGGCTGGGAATATAAGTGCAGCCCCAGCAGCCTGCAATAAACTAGTCTGCTCACTGAGCTCAACCTGTCTGGTTGTGTGTATGTTATTGCCGGAGCAGTATAGCTGCCACTACACCTTTTGTCTTTTTCTGACTTTAACAAACAAATCCTTGCAGTGAAAGTGAGAGTGAGATTAATTGAAGTGGCAAATGATATTTAAAGTTGATTTCAAATTTAATCAACTTCTCTAATTTCTTAACAGCTGGGACATATAGTAATTAGTTAAGCTGCCCAGAAACACTCAACAGCATTATTGGATCAGTCCAGCGACAAAAATTGTGATAGAGCTCAGTGACGAGCAACAATATTGAGGTTAAACAGCTGGCAGAACTGCCAAGAGGAAGGAAATACTTGCGGGAAGTTGCTGGCAAGTGATCCCAAATCACCAACCATATATCAAAAGTGCAACGTTTACAGCCCATTGTGAGCAGCCATCATCTCTCTTGTAGCCTTGAGTTTGCTCAACATTCACAAACAGCTGAAGAAGGTCTATAATGCACAGAAACAGTCCAAAAGGAAATGGAATAAACAAATGAGATGGTATTGGTAGCAGGTCATGGAGGTGAAGTTGAAGGAAATATAAAGCAGTTAGGGAGGTTTCCAAACCACAGGCTCAGCAAGGCACTGGGCACCAACAAGGACAAATTTGGCAGACTGTCGGTCACAAGTGAAGGAAGGGGGAAACCAGGAGTGGATGGAGGTGTTCAAGGATTGAGACCTTGTGTGGATGGAGGGGAATGTTGGGGGGATGGGGGGTCAGAGTACTTTAAAGGGACCATAGTTTACCCAGGGTGGAGATAGCACAGAGAAAGGGATGTTTGGTTCACTTGAAGAGCGTGAATGAGGAAGATGAATGGGAGTGAAAATACACTCATCCCCCTGGAGTCTATGCAGATGTGAGAGTCCAGAGTGACAGGAAAGGTGACTGGTTAAACACCAGGAGTTACTGAACCGACTGAAGCTTTATCTGCCTTTGTAGAACTCCCAAGGGAAAGCAAGAAGAGGCCTGTGACCTTAAGGAGCTCCACAGCCCAAGGAGGAGCTAGCGGATTCTGGCATGAAAGTATTACCAAGCAGGCAAAGAAATTGAGGGGGAAGGGAAAGGAACTGGAAGGAGGGAATAGGACAGATGGGGAGGGGGCGGGGGTGGTGGAGAGAAATGGGGGACAGAGAGAATGGGGAGGGGGGAGGATCTGAGGGAGGGAATTAGGGAAAGGGGGGAAATGGTTTGACCAGATGAAAGGCTGCAGAGTAAGGAGTTAAGGTTCTGGGATTTATTAAAGCTGTACTGTGGCACTGTTTCCAGTTCAGTCCAGGGTAGGATCCTGTCAAGGAAGATTTAACTAGGAGCAAAGCTGGGAACTTGAGGTGACTAGCCAGCTGCTCAGGGGGGAGGGGGGAAAGAAAGAGGGGGGAGTTGGAAAAGGAAGGATTCTACCAGGTGAGCAACATGGCTGTTGAAAACAGCTGCATCAACACTTGGTTTCACCGTAAAGAAGTCCCCACAACTATGTGTGGCCTTGTGGAGAGTGGCTCAAAGTCCGTTGTCTACCTGGGGGCTTGGAGGTGCCACCATCATGACCATCTCCAGGGAGAGACATCTGACTGTTGGAGGTTCTCCCAGCCTTCTGCCACTGCCAGGGCCTCCTGAACTGACTCTTCCCATCATCTAACCTGCTCTCCAAGTTCACCAGAGGCTCTCAGATCAGAACCATCACCACACAATTCCCAGGGACGTGCAGGGAGCAGCATCATCCTCTGGCCCTTTCAGGATCTCGTGAAAGCCACTGCACCCATCATCCTTCTCCAATTCTGCCACCAACTTGCCTCCACGACCTTCCAACCAGTCATTAACTGTAAAAAAAAATACCATGGAACTACTTTTTGTACAAGATATGCAGTTGATAAAATGCAAGATTAGGAAGGCAGAGAGGCCGGTCAGAGATACTAGTGGTAAGGATGAAGCAGAAGGTGGAGTCCACCTTTCCCATCCTGGCTCTAATCCTGTGGAGAATGGTGGGAGGGGTTCCTCTGAATGGAAAACACAGGCCTTAAGAGCAGTGCAACACATGTTGTAGGCCCTCTGATGTCACCGGATGCTCTCGGCCTCCCGGTGCTGATACGCCACACACAGGACCACTTTGATCAGAGTGACCCTCCAAACATCCACAAGCCCACAGTAGACAGCCAGCCAGCACAGCAGCCTGAATCAGAGGGCAGGTGGCCAGTTTTGTGGGAATTATCTGTAAGATTGAAATGCAGTGGATGTGACAGGAGGACATCAGTTCAATCCCCAGGCCTGGAATGGAGACAAACCTCAGCCAGTGCTCCTGATAGCAAGGGTAGCTGCTCCCTGACAAGCTGTTTGTCCTATGACAGACTCAAGAATACCTCAGCACCATCTCCCAGAGACAAAACGTGCTTGCCTAGGACCCAGGTGAAGTTTATACCTTTAGGATTTCCATAAAAATATAAAATCACGATTGTTACGTCCAAGACAAACCCATTCTTCCATTAACATGGCAGATGACATCATGACATTGTTGCAGGAAGCGTTGGCATCTTCACAACATTGTTTTATTATGTGACTCTGTACAATACAAACAAAAATACAGAGATGGGTAACAGGTATACAGTTAGATGCGACTCCCTCCCCTCCCTCTGAGTCTGTGAATCCACTGAGTACGGAAATGCAAGCTAGACTGCCCTTTTAACTGGAGAAGGTGCTTTAATGGCTCCAGAGCATACAGGAAAGGCAGTTACAATAAAATGCATGAACACATCCTCCTCTCAACTCCTAACATACAAAAGCTATGCTTTTTAAAAAAAAGATCTTTCAGCATGTTGCTGGACAATAAATGAAATATCTAAATTATTTGTTGCAATAAATGAAGCAATTACAAAAAGTTAATGTTTTAGGAGGAGAACATTATTGAATGAAAACAGCAAAAATCTAAGACAACACATTACATAAGTGGCTGAGCCTGTTAGTTTAAATATTTCTGGATGTTTTGGGGGAAGAGAACAGTGAAAGGTGAAGAAAAAGAGGTGTAGGCCCAAAACCAGGAGTTGGACAATCTTGGTCTACGTCGGATGAAATTGTGTTACTTCTGAAGTAGAGAGAAAGTACAACAAATTATGGCACTGTTTCTTTTCAACATCTTTCAAAGTTCTCATATCTGCAGAAAACAGACAATATTCTGTAAACAAACCACCAGAACATGATTGCATAACAGGAATACATTTATCTGCATAAAAAGGGAGGCATCAGGTTCTTTAAAAAAAATTCAGATGTTGTGTCTCTACATACAATACACCCCAGATAATGAGAGACTTTTCTAACTTCCTATATCAGAGACTACAATTAGAAATTAATGTACATATTAGGTTGGCCATTTCACATGCTAATACATTAACATTATATAGATAATAGGTGCAAAGTTGAATCCTTTCAAAAAAAAAAATTATGTCCAGAGCTGTCAAATTGGCAAGTACATAATTGATGACCTTCAAACGTTTAAAAGATCTTCCCTTTCTTCTTGTTCTTCTCCAAGGTCCTTTTAAAGAAAACACAAATATTAGCATGCTATGGTGAAATAAGCAAACAAACCAAGTGGAACAAGAGAGGGGGACATCCTTGCAGGAGTTGGTCTCCCACTGGTGCAGGAGTTCATACACTCAGCTACGTTGCACAGGCAGATAGAGGGGCCAACTAGTTCCAATAAATGCAAGTGCATTTACACTTAGCAGCTGGGTGTAAGCCTCCACTCCTGCCGAGCTAGAGGGCTGTTAATCACTCTGGGGAATGTAGTCTGGGCTGCCTAGATCAAACTGCACCCCTGAATGTACTCTGAGGAGGATGCCTGGCCAGCAGTTTCCTTTATTTCCTCCCCCCATTTTCACTGCTGTCTGTGGGAGCTTGGTGTGCACTAGTTGCAAGCAGTTTCCCATTCAACATTAGCCTCCCAGAATGAACAGGCTGAAAAATGAAAAATGCTTCAGAAACACCTCCACCCCTTTCATTCATAGCCATCGGAGACTGAGCTCTGTACAATGGGACACCAAACTGAGGCAGTCATCAGAACATGGGGCAAACAAATGCTTAATTCTCCCTGTGACGTAAAGGAGCATCAAAACTACAATCACAATTCATTGGGTATGCAGTGCTGGGAAGAAACTGTGAGGCACTGAGTGTATGAATGAGTCATTTTTTGCCATCTTACCCAGCAGGTTTACTGATCTTAGGTGATGATAATCCCACCCCTTCAAACACTGACTAGTGGGCTAGAGATATGGAGAGGAAATCTGGGACAAGGAATATCACAAGTACAGAATTTGTGCTCCTTCACATTTTGACGGAGACACTGGCATTTTATGATTAGTACACCAAATGACAATAAATGGGGCCTTACTCAAGTGTACACGCAATAATAGGACCATGGGTTGCAGGACTTATTCAGTGTTACACAAGAAGCAAACTGGTTACTGGAAGGATTCCAGGAATAGGTACTGAACCCACTGGAACCAAGGCCAGGATATGATTTACATTGTAATGAAGGAGGATCTGACAGTGATAATAGAACCAGGACAGGTGCTGTGTTCCAGGTGCCCAGTAGGAGACATGAGGCTGTTCTGGCTGGATCACCTGCAACGGTTGAGCAGGAGGTAGACTTCCTCTGCTGACAGTGGGGGCAGCAGGTTAGCTTTGGCTTACTCTTCAGTGCTCGGGGTGTCAGGCTCCAGGTAGATTGAGCCAGGAAGCTAACAGCTGGGCTGCGAATGTGTACCTGGTGGAGTCCAGCTTTTGCTGCTCCAGGATGCGTTGCTGAGCCTCCCAGTTCTGCTTCTCATCTTCAAACTGGCGACGCTTCTCCTCAAGCTCTTTGTGCTGCGCTTCTAAATTCTTCTTCATTTGTTCATGGCGTCGTTGGAGCTACAAGGCAAGGCAATGAAATTAAACAATGTCCACCTGATGCAGTCCAATAATCACTAAGCTCAGCTCTTACTCCCCATTCTGTATGCATGAGGTGGAGATGGATCAGCCCTGTGCCCAGGTGAGAGGATACACTACCCCCAACCTGGCATAACTACATTACTTTAAAATAATGTCTACAAAGCCAGCTACCAACTCTGTGGTGGTTCGTTCTCCCACCCTCCAAAAATGTTGGCAACGTAATCAAGTTTCATGGGTGGGAATGTCCTCCTGCAGTGCTGTATTGTTACTCAAATTTTAAAAATATTTTAATGACCATTTGGAGAGCTAGACATACGCTGCTAATTACAGTACAGCCAGTGAAGTAAAAAGGATCAGAGTTCTGAAATGCTGTACCTCTGCCTCGGAATCTTTCAGCTTCTGAATCTTCTCTTTGACTTTCATTTCAAAGACTTGTTCCATTTCCATCTCCATCTTCTTCATCTTTGCCACATGTTCTCTCCGCTCCTCCTCCATCTGGGCGAGAGGACTTCTGTAACCAGAAAAAAGAAGCAGTTAACTTCACAGTACACAAGCTGCCTGCAACCAAGTAACATTTTAGTCGTAGTTTTTGAAGAAATCAAGAGGTTTTGTGCCAGCCTGTCCTTCAACAGATGCCCAATTCATTGGAACTTGACCTCTGCCTCTGCAGGTCACACATTTTTAATTTTAATTTTTAAAATTTTGATGTACAGCATGCTAACAGAACCTTCCAGCCCACTACCTCATGCTCCCACAAACACACTAATTAACTGTTAATCCCCACAGGTTTTGAAAGGTGAGAGGAAACCAGAGCACCTGGAGGAATCCCACGCAGACAGGAGGTGAAAGTACACACTCCTCACAGACAGTGCTTGATTCGAACCTGGGTCACTGGTACTGTAAGAGCATTGTGCTAACCGCTACACTATCTGTGCTGCTTTTTCCACCAACATCACGTGAACATCTAACAGCAAAAGTGGGGTCACCTTATTTCACCCAGACTGATCAAATGACAAGAAGCATTAACTTGGTACGAGCACTGAAAGGAAAGATGGCCAGTAGATAGCAGTAAAGTTGGCAGGTGGACGTCAGGGGCAGACAGGGCTAGAGGGGGAAGGTGGAGAATGGACAGACGGAGTCAGGCGAGGGTAGGAGGATGGGGAAAGATGAACAAAGAGGCCCCCTCACCCTTGGCGTTGTCCTCAACACACTCACCTAGTTTTTGTTTCCTTTTTTCGTCCCTCCCATCCCCTCACCCAAGCTGATGGGCATTTGCCCATCATCTTAGTCCCAATGGCTCCCCTAATCAGTCTTCACACTATTCTGCCAATCTTCCTCTCTGTTCTCCTGCAGGTCAACTTACGCCTTTTGCCTCCACAGATGCTGCTCTACTCGCTGAGTAGTTCTTCCAAAAGTGTTCTGCTTTCTCTATGCAACTGTATTCAGTCAGGATTGTCACAAGGGGAACGAGGACAAAATGTCTCGTATAACCATGAGCTCTCATTTAGCCAGACACAAAACCCCCTGCTTTGTTTGTGAAGATCAAGGTCAAAATAACCACTCTCTTGAGAACTTATCTTGAGGTTTATCCTTGGACAAAGGTTTCAAGCAGAGGAACAAAACCACATTTCCCCCAACAAGCCTGCCAGGGATACCTATGTGACGAGGAGGAAAATGGGAATGCAAAACCAGTCAGCAGAATCCTGAAGAAAAAGTCCCATACACATCCTGGTGGAAGGAGTCGTATATAAGAGCAGAACATTAGACGCAATAGTGATAAACAAGACAAGTTATTCTGGTTAGTGTTACTGCAGACCATTGATGGGGTTACACCCTTTTGTGTCCTTGGACTAAAGTCACGTGGCGCTCTCTCTCTCTCCTAGACACTCAATGGAAGAATGCAATCGCAGCGAGGTCACTTTCACTCCAAGTACTGGACCGCAGCATCATTTGCACCTCACTGAATCCATCCAACAAAAGGGAAATAAGAGTAAAATCTGCCTTGTGCGCAGTACAGCAAAATAAGTTGACTGAGTTGGCCAGCAGTCCCGCGGGGACTTGTCGAACGCTAAAAAGGAGCAGGAAAGCAAAGAGCAGTTCAAGGGCTGAGTGACACACAAGCATTCAAGTGAAATTTTCCTTATCCTTCCTAGCCTGAGCTTGACTGGAAGGCCAGCTACTCAGCAGACAGAGTTCCCACACTTGATTGCTCCAAAAATAAGCCTGTTTGATTCCAACCATATAATTTCATAATATTCCAGCCTCAAGTAAAATATTCCAATTTAGATTTGAGTACTTCAGTTACTTTCCCCACTACCTAAATAAGTTTTGACAGGAGGGCATTTTTGGAACAAGCAGCTTCCATCTGATTAGTAGGTAACACCAACGAGATCCCATCCGATGGCGGTAAGTTATAACCTTCTCATCCAATGGAACTGAAATTTCAGTCGTTGCTAACAAATGTTGAAAAAGTTGTTTCAAATAATTTAAACAACCACTTACATGCCTTCAACTGTGTCAAATCTAAAAAGAAAAAACAGATACACAGACACTTAGGATGAGGAAAACACAGCAATACATTAAATTACATGGAGAGGTTATAAAGATGAAATAAATAAGTAAAGTTTGATCTTATGCAATTTCATTTAATGTTGCAAAAAAGCAATGGAGAATATAACTCGTGTTTGTAACATTCTCAGATTTTCCCATGTGATGTGCAAGGTTTTAGACATTGATCTATTCTGACCTGCACAGTGTACAACTTGAAATGCAACTATAATACTCCTGTTGGAAATGCATATAGGAAAATGTAACACCACAAAATAATCTGCCTTCATTGGTTGCTGTATGAGGCTTGATTGCACCTTGCGATGTAGACTTGACTACATGCTGTTTCTGCTACAAACGTGGCCTATTCTTCACTCCAAGAGAAAATATTCTGCACTACATTTCTCTATCCAAATCCTGGACCCAACAACACCTGCAAGTCCACTCTTCCAACTGCCCACAGTAACCTTGCACATCAGGCATTCTGAGAAGGTTGCTGCTTGGTTATTTTATTCACACTTTTCATTCCAAATTTATTACACGTTTTGGTGGCTTATCAGTTTGAAAAACTTATTTCAACTTTGAAAAGACAGTATTTCCTCTGAGTGAGCTCACTCAATTTAATGTTTAAAGCCACAGCAAACCTCCAAATCGAAAAAATAATGAACTTGCGGGTACTTGAATTATTGTATCTGTTAACATTTTACAAGGTCATGGAAATGTAGAAATACTGTCTTCAAACTCCATGTTTTTTAAAATGTGTATTTCCTTTACAACATTCAAAGAAAGAAAATGGTTAAAAATATGGCCAGATTATGGGCCAATCCAAAAAAAATCTAAGCAAGCAGAAATCCACGAACACACGCACATGATGCACAGCATCTTAAAACCACACTCCACCAAGTGAACAATTGCAGCCATTTCCAGTGACATCAGACACTGACCACGAGGTCAGTTGAGACCATTCAATGCATGGAAGACAAATCAAATTTCAACTAGAGGGCAGCAGGTTTAGTAATGTGATACAACAGTGGTCTATCAATAAATCTGAAATTGACATAAGAACCAGTTTTAACTTTCCCTTCCTGAACTCTGATGAGGAATTTGGTACAATGGAACCATACATCAAAAAAAAACAAGTCCACACCAGTGTATTTTTTCAAGGAAGAAAAGCTGTGTGGATTTATAAAAGTACAAATTTTGTGCCAGAATAAAATTTTGTAGAAGGTAGATAATGAGAAAATGGGGAAGAACAGAAAATGGGATGAATGTAGATTCAAGGTGGATGGCTTGTGATCTGTGTGGACTCATTTCCATAATGTGTCACAAAGCGGTGGACTGACTGTCCAGTTAATTGCTCATGTTTAAATACGTGTTAGAAGAGACTATGGTCAACCAGCTTATTCTCAGGACCATGTATCAAGTTGAATCCTGCAGTGGTGCTTCAGTTAAGAGTGCCATTTTTAGTAAATGCAGATGGGCCATGCAAATTGAATTTTAGGTCCTTCCCTTACAAAAACTTGGCCAATACACATGTTTTATACTTTATGCGCACATTAAAAAAAACTTAAGGACCAATCAACTTTTCTGAGGAAAATATACATCTCAGTGAACAAGGACAAGAGTCAAATTTTGAGAAGCCATACCCTGGGTTAGAAGCTTCTTGGGGAATGGAACAAAGACAAAAGTATTTGAAGTCAGCAGTGCGTAAGGTTGCCAGATGTTCACTCACTAAAGACACCATTTTATAAACCATGAGCAGAAAGAATTTTGAAAAATGTGGAAAACAATTCCTGCAAAGTTTCTGTAAAGTTAATGAAAAGATTAGGTAAATGCACAACTGCAAAGAAAATAAGTTTCTTACTTGGTTAACTGTCCTTTGTTTTTATTGTTATCAACACCATTGTACGTAACAGCAGCCAATTTTCTGCTCCTGTAATTCTCATAATGGACATTGTTGGTTACATCCTTCAGATCCTGCATGTGAGTTCTGTGTCAAGAAAGGAACATGGTTATGTCTGATGGACAATTTATAACCACTGAACAGATCTAAAAACCAAGTTCCATGTGCACTGCCAATAGTTAACTACGGTGAGTTAAACAATTAAAAGAAAATTTCAATATAGAAAGCATTCAAGGTCACAATGACAAAGGGAGTTTTACTTCAACATGTGCTGCCCTCATTCAAACTTCTCACCTATATTGCATTCCAAAATCAAGTTTTGGAGAAAATATTTCTGAATAGTTGATAAGCTGAACCAAATTCATTAGTTGAGTAGCATTGGTCGAGTTGCATTGGTCGAGTTGCATTGGTCGAGTTGCATTGGTCGAGTTGCATTGGCCGAGTTGCCAAACTTTGCTAAAAGCTGGCAAGAAATTAGTTTTTCCAAGGAAATCCAGGGCAGTACCTGGGTTTCAGCATCGAGATTACAAAGAAAGATTGAGCAAATTAGGTCTTTATTCTTTGGAGTGTAGAAGGACGAGGGGGGATTTGTTAGAGGTATTTAAGATTATGAGAGGGATAGAGTTGATGTGGATAGGCTTTTTCCATTGAGAGTAGGAGAGATTGAAACAAGGGGTCATGAGTTAAGGGGCAAAAGTTTAGAAGTAACATGCGGGGGAACTTCTTTACTCAGAGTGATGGCTGTGTGGAATGAGCTTCCAGGAGAAGTAGTGGCGGCAGGGTCCATTCTGTCATTTAAGGAAAAATTGGATAGTATATGGATTGGAGGGTTATGGGCATGGTGCAGGTAGGTGGGACTTGAGAAGAGTACTTCGTTTGGTGTGGACTGGAAGGGCCAATGTGGTCTGTTTCCGTGCTGTAATTGTCATATGGTTATAATCATGCACCAAGTCTTGGAGTGTATCTGCCAGTGAGTACACATGTGCTGAGTCACAATATTCACTGTTCATCAATACACTCCTCATTTTTTATTGACTTGTAAAGACAAAGAAGACTACAAATAGTGATTCAAACATATGAAAAAAGGAAGCAAGATCAAAATAGAGGCTTGGTCAAAGCCAAGCTTTTTATATGAGCCAGTTTTAAAACAGAAGAGTGTTTGTTCTGATACCAGAGATGTACTTCACTGCCAAAGTAAATTAAATCAATATTCAAAATCATACTTGCACCTATTCCCTCAATTATATTGACTAAAAAAATAATGGGCATTGCTCAGACCAGGCATTTCACTTGATGAACAAAAATATAATTTAATTTTCCAAAAAATGCAAAAATTTTAAAAGTGAACCTTTATTTACCATTTTCTTTTTCATTCCTTGTACAAAGCAATTTAAATCACAAAACCTCGAAAATGGAAAGGATTAAGGCATCTTTTGTGACTGAGTGTTCAAAATCCTATTAAAGGATCCACAATATTCTAAACCATTCTCATGACAATTCAGGAATGTTGATGATCATCAATTTTCAAAATGTTACCACCCTGGAACCCTTTTGCTCTCCTCCCAGAATCACTGCAGTTTTTCAAACCACTGATTACAGCCAGGAACTCAATTAAACGCCATGTTCAAAGAAATAGAAACATTGCAGATGTGGAATCATTTTTTTTTGTAATTCTTTATTTATCACACAATGAACCATATCAACCAATATATTTACAGATGCATCTCTTTAAATATTCACAGTGACATTTTCTCTTTTTTCCCCCCATCTCTCCCTTTCCCCTTCCCAACCCCCTCCAAAAACAGTAAATATTGAACATATAAAATACAATAAAACAATATCTTTATACAAAAGGAATACAAACAAAAAAGACGTATCATCTACTTATTCACATTAAATCTGATCGTGTTTATCTTCTTATCATTTTGGGTGGTGGTGGTCCGAAGCCTTCTCTTTCTGTTATGTTCCATATATGGTTCCCAGGTTTTTTTCAAACATTGTAACTTTGTCTTTTAAATTATATGTGATTTTTTTTACCAATGGGATACACTTAAAATTGGTTATATATTCCGTTAACGTTTATAGTCATATAGTCCAACGGGGCCATCTTATATCTTTATTTTAACTTCTTTTTTGCCTCTTCACCACCTCTACCCCCTTTTCATCCATTATTGTTTTTTAATTTTTCCTTTTTAATCTCAATATATGACAACGCACTTAAGACATGAAATACCCCAACAATCCCCACAAGCAATAACCCTTTAACCCCAAATGAACCTCCCATCCTTGGATTGCCCCTTGTCCCTTGACGGCAACCACAATACCCTTTTCCATTCGGTTTGTGAACTTACTCGCAAGCGTCAACCGATTTCACAGTGACCATTATTCTCCCCCCCCCCCCAGCGAACACTATTTACCTATACATATAACAAGGCTTTCTTTTTTTTTCCCCCACTCCTCCCCCCCCCCCATCCATCTCCAAATCTTTATACATACATTATCTTTTTACATACTTTTGTAGATTTTCTTGCTGGTCCTCCCCACCAGCACCCCCCCTCCTTCCCCCCCCACCACGCAAACGTTCAGCAAATTCCTGGGCCTTCCCCAGGTCTGAGAATAGTCCACCCTGCCCCCCAGGAACAAATACCTTGAACACTGCTGGACGTCCCAATACAAAGCTATAACCTTTCTTCCATAAGACTCCCCCCGCCGTGCCGAACCACCCCCCACCCCAAAAGTTCGAAGCCCATGTCCGGGCAAAAAAATATTTTTTTGTCCCTTATATTCCAACGGCTAATTGTCTTCTCTAACCTTCCCTCCCGTCTGCTCCAGCATGGCCTCCCCCCCACCCCCCCTTCGTGTATCTTAGGTCCCACCAACATGGATCTCAGTCCTTGATGCGGCAGTGGTCTCAGCACCAGTGCTCTACGTGCCCTTTCGATCTCTATTTCTTCATGTGAATCCGTCGTTCCCAGCACTTTCAGGATCCACCCCTTCACAAATTCCTTCACACCCGACACTTCCTTGCCTTCCCCCAGACCCACCACTCCCTTGTTGTTTTGCCCACTGTAGTTTTCCAACACGTCAATTTTTTGTGACAATAAATCTTGTGCCTCTTTAAAATTTTTTCCACTCTCTTCCAACTTCCCTCTTAAATCATTTATCTCCATTTCTACAGCAGCTTCTCGTTCCTCAACATTTTCTACTCTTTTCCCTATTTCAGTCATGACCAACTCTAAGCTTTGCATTCTGTCTTCAGCTCTTTTCATTTTTCTTATGATTAATCTAAATTTTAATGATAGCCATTCTTTTAATGACCTCATTTGTTCTTCAAAAAAGGCTTTATCTAAACTTTGTCCTATTTTACCTTCTTCTTTCCTTTGAAATTCTTGCTCTTCTTCTGTGCCTGTATTTATGTCTGTGTCATCTTCTTCTCTTCTCTGTATCTATGTATCTTCATCCTTCATTGGTGAACTGCTTCTGTATCCTTGCTAGGCCTCCAGCTGCCGTGTCTCCTGCTGTTGGGCCTCCCGCTGCAGGTCGACCTGCTGCTGGGCCCCCTGCTGCAGGCCGACCGCTGCTGGGCTTCTTGGCGCAGGTCATCCCCCTGCCGGTCGCCCCGTTGCCGCTCACCCTCTTCCAGCCCTTCATTCTTCCTCAGCACTCCTCTCTTCTTTCCTGCTTACTTCCCCCAGCTGAACGCCCCAACACTGGGCGTACCCCCCAGCCAGCTGCTCTACAGCTGGCTACACCCAGCTGAGTCCCCCTCCCGCCGTGTTAATCCTTTCTTTTACTTGCGCACTGTGCATGTGCAGTTGTGTACCTCTTCTTGGCTCTGAGAGCCATTTTTGAAGTCCGCCAGTCAGGAGGACACCGCTCCTCTGGGGACCCACCAACTCCGGAGATCACCTACTCCTCTCCACGGCAGCTCCCCGCTCCTACGTGCAGGTAAGGCCTTCTTCTTTCCTCTCCAGCGATCCTCCCTCCGTTACTCCTACTCTCTCTCCTTTGGGTGCCATCCTCTGTCTCCCCTCCGCAACCCCATCCTTCTCTTCCTGTATTTTATGTTTATTGAGCGCTGCATTTTCAAACTTTTTTTTCTTTCTTTTCTCTAGCGAGGGCTGGTTCCACTCGACCAGCCACTACTCCACCACGTGACTCAGATGTGGAATCTTGAGTCCACAAAGGAGTTGGAGGGACTCAGCAGTTCAGGCAGCATCTGTGGGTCAGTCAACGTTTTAGGTTGGGACTTTATGGAGACTAAAGTAGGAAGGGTTATAGGAAGTAAGTCAAGGTGTTGCAAAAATAGGCAGGGAAGACGCTGGGGAGAAACTCAGAGGAGAATAGGGTACTGGACAGAACTGGGAGAGAGAAAGCACTTGGGAGGAAGAGTGAAAGGTTAGCAATACAAGTAAGAACAGGAGCAGACAGAGAAGAAATGGAAATAAATGCACAACATTGAACAGAAATGGGGATTACCCAAAATTAGAAAAGTTAATGTTCATGCTATTGGGTTTAAGAAAATCTGATGTGACGTTTTATTGTTTGTCCTCACCCTGTCAATGGGTGAGGCCGACGACAGACTTGCCCATGTGGGAATAGTGCGGGAAATTGAAATAGCCTAGCAGCTAGGAATTCTAGCTTGGGCTTAGAGGTGTTCAGCAAAGTAGTCACCCAATTTGCACTTTGTTGAGATGAAGTAGAGGGCATCACCACTTTCGCATTTGTGCTAAACATTACTTAACAAATACAAACCAATGACCCACAAGTGTTCATTTTTACTTAAACATTTTATGCATAACATGTGTGATATACTTGATTGTTTTTGAAATTCTGAAACAAAATTGTTTTTTGATGAGATATTATAAATGGATATTGCTGACAGAAGCAATCAGATGCAGGTTTGCAGTGACAAAAATACCCACTGTCACACAGGACACAGGACAACAAAAACACAGGACAACAAAAACACAGGACAACAAAAACACAGGACAACAAAAACACAGGACAACAAAAGACAAATGAAGAATCCTGAAGAGCGGACTTTGAAAAATGCCATTGATGGAAAATAGCCAATTCAGGACAAAAATCCTCAAATTAGGTTTAGTGACAGAATTGCTGTTGTTTTCAGATCACCATCTACAACAGCCATTTTCAACAAGAACTATACAGCGCCCCTGGGGGCCACAGCACATTTAGGGGGGGGGGGGAGTCATGGACTGAAATAATAAAAGAGATTTTATGCAGTTGGTAGGAGACCCAAGAGGGGCAAAGCCAAAAAAGGTTTAGAATGGCTGACAGTAAACTTTGTCATCCTACATGGTGGGCAGGTCCAGATTAGACCACAGGAATCCATGGTGAGTTGAAATTCCATACTTGGTGGAGAAGTCAGAGGGCGAGAGAGGTCTGCTTTTCCAATTGGAGGCCTGTGACTAGAGGTGTGCCACAATTTATAATGATGTGTTTATCATATATATTGTGCAATGTATATATGCACCAAAATTCTGACTTGCAGCAACTGAATAAGTACTTTGTAAAAGAAAACACAACTACAAAAATCAACCTACAAAATTGATTGAATTAAAAATGGCCAGTAAATATTTTTTTAAAATTATTCCGTTATCCCTGTGCAAAAAAAGTGACTTTGCAAAAGTGCAGACAGCCCTTTGTGGTTCTGATTAGTTTAACAAGGGGAGGTTCAAGAACCTGATCGCTGTTGGAAAGAAACCGCTCTTGAACATAGAGGTGGTCGTCTTCAGGCTTCTGTACTTTCTGCATGAAGCCAACAGTTTGAAGAGGTTGCAACCAGGGTGGGTTGTCTGCTTTCTTGAGACAGTGCCTCACATAGATCCATTCAATAGACAGGTCAGAGACTGTGAAGGACCTGACTACGTTGGTTACCTTTTAGAGCCTTCTGTGTTCCTAGGCAGTCAAATTCCCAAATCAGGCTGTGATGCAACAAATCAGAATAGATTTCACACGGTACCTGGGAAAGTTGGGAGAGTACTCCACAACATGCCAAATCTCTTCAGATTTCTTGGATGTATATGCCTCATGATTGCCTCAATGCTATATTCTCTAAAGCACAAATTTCATTCTAACCCAAGTTGTTAAAGATAAGAAGTTTGCATACATCACCAAAATTGGTAGCATAGTGCACAGTGGATTACAGCAGGATCTATGTGGGTCAAAGAATGGGAGGAAGAATTTAATTCTGGTGCTTGAATAAAACCAGGGCAGGATTTGTACAGTAAATGACAGGATCCTGGAGAGTGCAATAGAAAAGAGAGACCTAGGGACTTAAGTACATAGCACCCTGGAAGTAGTGACACAGGTAGACAGGGCACTGTTTCCTTCATTGGTCAGGGTACAAGTCCAAGAGTTGGAACATCATTTTACAGCTGTACAAAATACTAGTAAGACTGCACTTGATTATTGTGTGCACCTCTGGTTACCTAGCTCTTGCAAGGATGTCATCAGGCTCGAAAGAATGCAGAAACAATTCACACTGGGACTGGAGGGCTTGAGTTACAAGGGGAAACAGGATAAGTACAAGATTTTGTTCACTGGTAGATGAGGTTTACAAAATCACAAGGCCCATAGAAAAGGCAGACAGTCACAGTCCTTTTCCCCAGGTAGAGGAGTCTAAAACCAGAGAGTATCAGTTTAAAGTGAGGACCTTGCTCATCCACGTTGACTAAGGTTCCTTCCCGAGTTACTCCCATTTGCTTATGTTTTGCCCAATCCCTCTAAATATTTTAAATTCATGAACTTGTCCGAATGGCTTGTAATAGAATCCACCTCTACCACTTCCTTTGACAGGTCATTCCATATACCCAACACCCTGTGAATGTAATACTTGATGAGACTCAAGCCCGAAACATTGTTTATGTATCTTTATCTTTGCTATATAAAGTACACTGTTTGACCTGCTGAGTTTCTCCAGCATTGTCTTTACTTGGTGAGTGGAAAAAAAACTTGCCAAGTGGGTCCCCTTTACATTTTTCACTTCTTGTCTTATCTTAAATTTATGCCCTGGCAAAAAAGCTAACCATCCACCTTGTTCATGTCCCTCCTGATTTTATCCATCTCTTCAAGGTCACATTGCCCTCCTTTGCTCCAAGACAAATAGTCCCCTTCTAGAATATTTCATCTTTATTATTCATACACAGAGTTTTATTTGTATATTGCACCTTAGGTGGCTTTTGGAATGTTGTACGCGATTCCAGTAGTTCCATTACAGGAAGGATGTAGAGGCTTTGGAAAAGATACAGAAAAGGTTTATTGGGATGTTGCCTGGTTTAGAAGGTATAATTTATGGGAAGAGGTTGAACAAACATAGATTGTTTTCTCTGGAACGAAATGGGCTGTGGGAACCTCATTGAAGTTAATAAAATCAGAAAAACCAGTGAAGCAGTGAAAGGGAGGGCAGTCAAATTATTTTCCCCAGGGTAATTTTTTAGTTTAAGATGGGGTGAAGGAAGTTTAAGGGAGATGAGCAGGGCAATTAAAAAAAATGATGAAAGGAGTACAATTTGTAGTGTTTCTAGATAGACATGAATAAGAAGAGGATGGAGGGATATTTTTCAAATGCACACAGCACAGTTTTAGTTTGGACATTATACTCAACAAAGGGCCTGATCCTTTGCAGTATTGTTCTATACCCACAATTATAGAATACATCTTGAAAGGATTTAAGAATGAAGTGTTGCTCATTTCAGACAAGAGATGTGGAACAACTTCTTCGCTCAGAGGGTAGTTAATCTTTGGAATGTTCCCTTCCAAAAAGCTGTGGAAGCAATCACTGAAGAGATCAATGGGAAGTGATAAGATTAACAGTGGATCAGCCACAATCTTACTCAACACAGAGAAGGCTGATAATTGCTCATGAGATTTCAGACATTTGCAACAAATAAAGAAAACTAGGAATAGATTGGAAGCCAATCCTGATGAGCAAGAAAATCAATGGAAGAATACAGGTATGAGTTGCATATCCCAGTACCGAAACACCTGATACAGCAAATGAATAGAAATAATCCTCTCAAATAGAACACACCTTTATGATTCAACAAAGTCAAATGATTCATAAAGCATGTTTTACCATCAAATATGTTCATAAGGTAATGAAGGAAGAGGAAATACTGTAATGCATTTGAAGTAAAATTACTGCCATTATATATGCACCTGCTTTGGAGGTGTTTTAAAATCTTGAAATTCTTTATTGTTTTATTTCAACAGCAAAAAATAAAAGTGTAAAGAAAAGTTCCAAGTACAGATGTTACAATGTGAATATTAACATGAATGCATTACATTAAATGTGTACTTTTAATAGAGGATCTTTTCAGAGATAAGTATGAGTACACTTTCAATACTACTTAGGAATAATTTTTAGCAATAATTTTGTCTGAGAATATTAGATGAGTGATACTTGAAATCTTACCTGATCAGCATGTTTCGCAGGATTGTGAAATCACAGTGCTCACTATTCTCAACTGCAAGAGAAAATGACGTGCATTTATAAAGCAGCTTTCATGACCATAAACGAGATTGACATTCTTCAAGAAGTATCACAATATAAGGAAAATTGCAGCTAATATCCACACAGCAGCTCCCACATGTACTGTCCTTTAAGTAATGATTTAGGAAGGTTGTTGAGAACAAGGATGGAAGCAGGATATCGTGGAGATAGTGCCAAGCAATTCTTCTCCATGATTAAAAAGTGAAATCTCTGTTTAATATTTCACCAAAAGACAAAACCTCCATTTCCCTGGTAACGCTCTGATAATTGTACTTAAGCCTCTGGAACAGAACTGTATCCCTGATTTTCAGAGATGAAATCGATTGTACACTGCAAGAATAAAGCTGTTATTTTCCGAGTTCAGGTTTCAGTGTTCAGGTTTATTGCCAAGAGCATACACATGTCATGACATCCAACCCCAAGACTATTTTTCCTGTGGGCGAGGCAAAACTACCATTTATTGGAAGTACAAAAAACAAGACCCAAGTAGATACGTATGCATGTAAACAATCTGACTGCAAACGCACTTTGGCAGACATTGGTAAATGCAGCATCGAACTCCACCATTGCTATTAAATAACAATTTCTAATGTGGATAAGCAAGAAAACACTAAAGAAAATTAATCAACAGAAACTCAAATGGTTCGGGAGGCACAGTTAGTGCAACGCCTTTGCAGCAGTAGCAATCAGGACCAGAGTTCAAATCCCATGCTGTCTGTAATGATTCAATGCCTCAACAGTACAATGTCTCACAGCATCCTTCCCGAACTGTCATTTGTCTGAACCATTAATTTGTCTGGGACCACCAAAATATCTGTTCGCACTTTTCAAATGTCACTATTTTTTCTTGTACCAACTGCACTGTGAATATTTATTGTTCTATATCTTTATATTTAATTTCTTTTTTCTGTCAAGGTATACTGTGATAATTTAATGGACACCATTATGATTGGTGCATTTTACATGCCCAAGTGGCTGCAACAAATAAGAATTTTGCTGCATCTATACATTGTACTTGTGGATATGAAAACAAATTGATCATTTATTTTATTACTCATTAACCACATAAACATAACAATTACAGCACAGAAACAGGCCAGTTCAGCCCTTCTAGTTCATGCCGAACATCTTCTCCCACCTAGTCTCATTAACCTGCACCCGGCCCATAACCTTCCATACCTCTCTCATCCATACGCCTATCCAGCTTTTCCTTAAATATTAAAATCGAGCTTGAATCTATCACTTTGGCTGGAAGTTAATTCCATCACCCTGAGTGAAGAAAGTCCCCCTCATGTTTCCCCTATACATTTCCCCTTTCAATCTCCCCCACTCTCAATGGAAAAAGCCTATCAACATTTACTCTATCTGTCCCCCTCATAATGTTAAATGCTGCTATCAAATCACCGCTCAATCTTCTATGGTCCAGGGAATAAAGCCCTAGCCTGTTTAACCTTTCCCTATAACTCAAACCCTGAAACTCAGGCAACATTCTTGTAAATCTTCTCTGCACTCTCTCTACTTTCTTGATATCCTTCCTATAATTCAGTAACCAAAACTGCACACAATATTCCAAATTTGGCCTTACAATGCCTTATACAACCTCAACATGACATCCAAATTCCAGTACTCAATATTCTGATTTATGAAGGCCAACATACCAAATGCTTTTTTCACCACCCTATCTACATGTGGTTCATCTTTCAGGGAATTATGTACCAGAATTCCTAAATCCCTTTGTTCTACTGCACTCCTCAATTGTCCACCATTTAACATGTATGACCTTTGCTGATGAGTCCTACCAAAATGTAGCACCTCACATTTATCAGTATTAAACTCCATCTGCCATCTTTCAGCCCACTCTTCTAACTGGCATATATCCCACTGCAAGCTTTGAAAAACTTCCTCACTGCCCACAACACCACCAATCTTCGTATCATCTACATACTTACTAGTCTAATTTACCACCCTATCATCCAGATCATTAATATATACGACAAACAACAATGGGCCCAGTATCAGGCACTCCACTAGTTCCCTGCCTCCAATTTGATAAACAATTTTCCACCACTACTCTCTGGCATCTCCCATCCAGTCGTTGATGAATCTATTTCACTACTCCAACATTAATACCTAAAGATTGAACCTTCCTAAATAACCTCTTATGTGTAACTTTGTCAACGGCCTTACTAAAGTCCATATAGACAACATCCACAGCCTTCCCGTCATCAACATTTTTAGTAACCTCAAAAAATTCTACGATTTGTTAAATATGATCTACCACACACAAAACCACGTTGAGTAATCCAAATCAGTCCCCATCTATCCAAATAATTGTATATCCCATTTCTAAGAACACTCTACATTAATTTACCTACCACTGAGGTCAGACTCACAGGCCTATAATTACCCAGTTTACACGAGCTCCCCTCCAATCTTCGTGACTAATATTTCTGCTAGAGCCCCCACTATTTCTACACTAACCTCCCTTAAGGTCCCAGGGAATATCTTGTCAGGATCCAGAGACTTATCCACTTTAAAAGTGGCTCTTTTTCTTTAAAAGAGCCAGGACTACCTCCTCATTAATCTGTATATTTTCCATGTCCTCATTTCCATTACTAATTTTCTTTACTTCACCTTACTCAATATTCCTTTCATAAATGAAAACTGAAGAAAAAATCATTAAGAAATTTCCCCCATCTCTTACATAGTCTACTCCTCTGATCCTCAAGGGGCCCAATTTTATCCCTCACTTTTCTTTTACTTTAAATGTACCTGTAGAAACCCTTTGGATTTATTTGTACCTTACCTGCCAAAGCAGCCCCATATCTCTGTTTAGCCTTCCTAAAGTTCTTTGCACACTTTATGTTCCTCAAGCACCTCATTTATTCCCTGCTGTCTATATCGAATGTACACATCCCTCTTCCTCCAAACCAAATTCCCAATATCCCTTGAAAACCAAGGCTCCCTATATTTTCTAACCTTTCCTTTAATCCTCACAGGGACACAGACTCTGTACACTCAAAAATTCCCCTTTGAATATCCTCCATTTATCTGTTGCATCCTTCCCAGAAAATAAATTATCCCTATCCACACCCTCTAAATCCTTTCGCAAATCCTCAAAATTAGATTTGTTCTAATCAAGAATCTCAACCTTAGGCCCAGCCCTATCCTTTTCCATAATTAACCTAAAACTAACAGTATTGTGATCACTAGACCCAAACACAATCCTTTACCTGACCTATCTCATTACACTAACGTCCCCTCTCTAGTTGGTTCTTCTTTGTCTTCTTTGGCTTGGCTTCGCGGACAAAGATTTATGGAGGGGTACATCCATGTCTGCTGCAGGCTCGTTGGTGACTGACAAGTCCGATGCGGGACAGGCAGGCACGGTTGCAGCGGTTGCAAGGGAAAATTGGTTGGATGGGGTTGGGTGTTGGGTTTTTCCTCCTTTGTCTTTTGTCAGTGAGGTGGGCTCTGCGGTCTTCTTCAAAAGAGGTTGCTGCCCGCCGAACTGTGAGGTGCCAAGATGCACGTTTGGAGGCGATTTCAGCCCACTGGCAGTGGTCAATGTGGCAGGCACCAAGAGATTTCTTTAAGCAGTCCTTGTATTGATTTAGAAAATGTTTCTATACATATTTGACAAACTTCAACTCATCCACCTCTTTAACTTTATGGGCGTCCCAGTCAATATGTGGAAAGTTAAAATCTCCTACAATCATCACCTTATGTTTACTACACATATATGCTATCTCCTTACAAATTTGCTCCTCTAATTCCCTCAGCCCATTAGGTGGTCTATACATTTCCATTAGTGTTTCCATGCCTTTCCCATTCCTCATTTCCACCCTAATAGTCTCACTGGATGAGCCCTCCAATCTATCCTGCCATAGCACCGCTGTAATGTTTTCTCTAACATGCAATGCAACTCCTCCACATTTTACTCCCCCCCCCCGCCTTTCTATCACACCTAAAGCATCAGAATCCTGGAACATTTAGGTGCCAATCATGGCCCCCCACAACCAAGTTTCAATGATGGCTACAATATTATATTTCCATGCGTCAATCCATGCTCTAAGCTCATCTACATTTCACTCCATGCACCTTGCATTGAAATATATACACGAGAGAATGTCCCCCACATTCACTCCTTTGATTACCATCTACTTTTATTACCCCCTTTCCTTCATTTTAACAATCTGATTCCTTTCCATTTCAAATCTAGTTATCCTTTTACCCTAATCTCCGTACTCTCATTCTGATTTCCAACCCCCCCCCCCACCAAACTAGTTTAAACCCTCCCCAAAAGATCTAGCAAACTTGTCTGCCAGGATATTGGTCTCCCTCCAGTTCAGGTGCAGCCTGTCCTTTTTGTAGAGGTCAGACCTTCCTCAGAAGAGTTCCCAATGATCCACAAATCATTCCCCTCTACATCTGGCAGAAAACTGGACCAACTAGAATGAGAACAACTTGTATCATCTTTACTGGAAAAACTCCTCAAAAGACCTAAAACCTCAGATTTTCATAAATACTGTAAATCTGTTGGCAATATGTTTCTTTTAAATTTAGACACTGCACCTAGTCTAATGATCAATCACATCTGATTGTGAACCATGTTCAAAATAACTTCCAAATAACTTGGTGATGGGGGAAGAGAGAAGAAAAATCCATACTAATAAATCCAGGTTGCAATCAACAACTTGGAAAGCAGGTATTATTTAATGTGACTACCAATCGGTCTGCAATTTGTTATGGAAATTTTAAAAAGTTGATACAGTGCCTACCCTGGCAAACAATAACAAGCATAAAAAAACCCGATTGAACTTAACCAAAAATGAAACTGAAAAATTCAAACCCCAGTTTTCACCAAACTCAATTCTATTTTCACAAATATTAACTCTGCACACATAGGATGCAGACAGAGTAGGGACTTGGGACAAGGTTTATTGCTGACAACATTAATTCTCGTGCACGAGATTAATTAGCCCAGTGTTCAAGGATAAGCTTGCTTTAGAACTGGGTCAGTATTAAATTCAGTGCATTTACCCAGCATCAGTACCTAGCTGGAAGTGTTCTACCAGAGACTCTAATCATCTTTAAAACAGATTTATACCACAATCAAGTAAACTTTAAGTTTTATAGCAATAATGTCATTCGATGTCATATGAAAGCACATGCAGAGCAAAATACTGTATACTTCTGTATACAAGTCAACCGGCTATAAGTCAGCCTCATTTTAAGGGTTTTATGGTATTTCCAGCATACAAGTCGTCCCCCATTTTCTGGCTGCCTGAGGTGCCCCATTAACTGCATACAAGTCGACCCCCAAAGCTCACAATGCCTGAGATGCGCCATTGACTGACATATACATCGACCCCCATAGATCGCATGGATCGATCTGTGGGCATTGGCTGGAGGTGACTGCCAACATGGAGGGTCCATCAACACAACGCAGCACATGATGAAAATATGAAGCAAGCTTTGTTGAAAGTGATAGAAATGGCCAAGAAAACCAACAATTGAACTGCTGCAAGAAAATTTAATGTGCATGAGAAATTGGTAGGTGATTGGAGGAAGAAAGAGGAGACTTAAATAAAAATACCAAAAAAGCAATGTTCTTTGAGAAAAGGAATCACTCGTTGGCCAGAGTTGGAAAATCACGTTGCAGAATGGGTACGTGAACAAAGGTAAGATTGCTACGTAGTCACCAAAATAAAATAAGAACATCTGCAATGCAGGGCCAAATCACATCCAGACCTCAGTGATGATTTTGAGGCTACAATCGGCTGGTGCAATCATTTCATGTACAGGAAAAATCTGGTATTACGCCAAAAAGCAAAAATTGCACAGAAACTACCAAAAGATCTTGATCATAAAGTTGTAAGTCTTCACCACCGCCAGTGGGCTGATATCGCCTCAAACCGTACATCTTGGCGACTCACAGTTCGGCGGGCAGCAACCTCCTTTGAAGAAGACCGCAGAGCCCACCTCACTGACAAAAGACAAAGGAGGAAAAACCCAACACCCAACCCCAACCAACAAATTTTCCGCTGCAACCGTGTCTGCCTGTCCCGCATCGGACTTGTCAGCCACAAACGAGCCTGCAGCTGACGTGGACATTTACCCCCTCCATAAATCTTCGTCCGCAAAGCCAAGCCAAAGAAAGAAAAGAAAAGATTATATGTAACCAGCAAAAACACCAGTTTACATTGGCAAATATCGGAAACATGGACGAAACCCCCATGAATTTTGACATGATAGGCATGAAAAGGTGTTAAACCAGAAGTACGGGCCACGAAAGGACCAGGTTTACCGTGGTGTTATCGTGCATGGTCAATGGGACCAAGTTAAAACCCATGGTAATTCAAACGCAAAATTGAAAATCAAATTCCCTGCAGGTATTTTTGTACATTTTCATGAAAATGGTGTAAAACTATAGCCAGGCAGCTTACACAAAGAATGGAGTTTGCTGGTCTGGGATATGTTTTGTAGCCACTTAACTGAGAACACTAAAAGTAGATTAGCACTACATAATGTTTACATGGCAGTTATCCTGGATGGCTTGCCTTCTATATTGCAATCTCTTGATATCTGCTTGAACAAGCCATTCAAAGACCATGTGCAGGTGGAATGGAATATATGGATGTTGAGTGCAGAAAAGTCATTTACAAGAGGCGGAACAATGTTTCCTGCATCATTAATGCTGTGTAACTTCATGCTCAAGGCACGAGGCAAAGATAAAGTAGAGATTGATATAAAATCATTTAAAAAGTGCAGTATCTCTTGTGCAATTGATGGCACAGATTATTTATTGTGGGACACTGACGACAAAGCTAAAACAGCCTTATCAGATACAGACTGGGACCCATATGATGACTGTTTAAACAGTGAGAGTATGGATGTGCTTGCCACCATCTTTGCTTCAGACAATGATAACAAGAGTGATTTTAAAGGGTTCTAAATGTGTTGTTGTTTTCAGACAATGAAAAATCTGTCACAGCCGGGTTTTTTTCTTGGTTTTTCTAGGATCAATTTATACGCCGGATGAACATGGATTGGATTTTGAGCTGAATTTAAGGTCTCAAAAGTATATTCAGCATCTAAGTCGACCCCATTTTTAAAGAAATTTTTTGGGTTTCACAACTCGAAATAAATGGTATGTGACAGGCACCTGCAAGTGAATATTCCAGCTTTCCAAAATACTTTGACTTCTAACAACAGAAGATTACTAATGGCAATCCACCACCTCCCTGTCTACCAGAAATTTGGACACTGCCCTTTCAATGAGCCACTGCAAACATGACCCACATCTTCACCACAACCTACAGATGAGACAATTTTTCAATCTCATTTCTCCACAGGTACAAGCTGGTTCTGCAGGAAAGCCAGACCATTCAATTTCCTGACAACAGAACACTTCAAAGATTGCAAGAATTTCCTCTGTAACTATGCCTGGAAATAATGCTCTTGTAGCCACTACACTCAACCTCCACATACAGAGAGGTTTTTTGGTTGAATGCAGATTCTTTGCCATCTTATCAAAATGAAAACAACCAACACATGCTTTTTGAAACCACACAACTCATACGATGATAAATTAAATATTGCATGAATTTAAATTGAAGCAAATTAAATCTCACAGTGAACATTTAACATAGTTATACACATGTGAAACCAACAGAAAGTCCAAGTTGTAAGCAAAGCCAGATCTGACCACAAGGCTCTCCATTATCATGTATGCAACCAATAATACAACATGTAGTGAAACTATGAGATTGTCCAAAGAAATCACTTCTCTCCATTTAGAACACATTCAGTGCTATCAATGTTATCCTTTGCAATGGTTTATGACTTTCCAGAAAACTGATGGCTCATCTGCAAGGATGACCCAATTTTCTATTTTCCATTTCACTCCTGTCTGACCCACGGCTTCAGTGTCCCATACTGTTCCAACGAAGCTCAACATACTGAGGAACATCACCCATTTCCCTCCAGACACATTACAGCCTCCCAAACTTTATGCTGAAAGCAGCCATTTCAGCCTTGAGCTCACAGCTGCTATTTTCCCCACCCGTCTGCTACTAAGCACAAATTCCTTTCTTTGTATCCTGTTTACATCTCCTCCAGACAATCACAGGCCTTGACCATAATCTTTCAGCAATGCAGTTTAATCATTTGGTCTGTTCTTTCCCCATCCTTTCCTTTTGTTCTCTGCAATGTAAAACACTCTTTTTCCTTAAAGGTCATTAATCTGAAACATTAACTGCTTCTCTCTCCATACATGACATATGACCTGAGTGTTTCCAGCATTTTGTTTGTATTTCAGATTTCCTGTATTGCAGCTTACTCCATCTCCCAAAGTTAAAAATAAAAAAATGCACATCAACTTCCACACCATCTCAACTGCTTCCTAGCTAATTATTTATCTTACTTCTAACTCTAATGATGTAAAACCCATCTCAAAGGGAGTTACTCCAATCCAGAAAATGTCTGGGTCGTGTCCAAAGCTTGGAGCACAGAAATCTGGTTTAACATTTCAGTACATCAGTGAGAAAGTATACCAAGTTTTCTGGCTAAGAATCAAGTCTCAGTCAACATGACTATTAACATCACACTGCTTAAGGGAGCTTAGTGTGTGCAAAGTAGCTGCCATGTTTCTTCAATTGAAACAGTGACTATGGGCTACAGGAGTGATTTTTTAGCATTCCAGAGATAACGAAAGGCAATTTTTAAAAAAATTTACGTGACAGTAGAAGAGAGAGACTTACCTTCTGCAACTCCCCAAGGATACTGCCGCCCCCTGACACGTTTTCCATTCACCTCAATGATAGTATTACTACCTACAACAGCAAGAGGTAAACGATCCTGCAAAGAGGACAAAACTAATCAAGAATAATTCACAAACAATTTAAAGCAATTTTAAATTGGCAGCTAAATAAAGCGATCAGACTTCATTCTTTGGATCAGATTAAATCATCACATTTCACCTTGTGATGCAATGGGCACTCGCAGTATTAAAAATGTGAGAAATAGACCGCTGAACTTTTCTAAACCAATGTTGGACTTCCTTGTGGGTATAACTTGCAAAGGACTTCAAGGCCTTGTGAGTGCAGATTTTGTGGGGGTGGGCCTGCAGAGCTGCAGTTATGTGGACAGGCTGAGAAAACAAAGCTATTTTCTTCATGCAGAGAAGGTACAGTCTTGACAGAGCTATTCTAAATAATGTTTAAATAGATTAATGGAAGTGTCCCCACTGACAAGCAGTCAGTAATCAGATGACAAATTTAAACCAAACAAAGGGAGATGAATTTTCCTTTTATTTAGACATAATTGAATGTACCTTCTGGTTTAGATTTAGTCTGACCCAAAAATGAGCAACATTTGATGTGCACTGAACAATTTCTGAACCACTGATTGCTAGGTTTTCAGATTTATTGTCAGAGTACATACATGACATCACATACAACCCTAAGATTCCTTTATCCTGCAGGTTCAGCAGAATTACCACTAATTGGTAGTGCAAAAAATAAACTGTACACAATGTAAACAAAACTGTAAACAGATAACGAATGTAAACAAATTGACTGATAGAGAGAGAGAACAAAAGAAAATCAATAAAGTGCACTAGAGTTCTTAAATGAGTCTCTGAATGAGTTTGTCATTGAGGAGTCTGATGGTGGAGGGGTAGCAGCTGTTCATGAACTTGTGGCACCTATACCTCTTTCCAGATGGCAGCAGTGAGAACATAGCATGTGCTTGGTGATATGGGTTTTTGATGATTGCTGCTGCCCTCTGACGGCAGTGCTCCCTGTATATGTACTCCAGGTTTTGCCTGTGATGTCCTGTGCTGAGTCCACTACATTTTGGAGGGCTTTACACTCAGGGATATTGGTGTTCCCATACCAGACCATGATGCAGCCGGTCAGCAGACTTTCCACCACACCTCTGTAGAAATTTGCCAGGGTTTCTGGTATCATACCAAACCACTGCAAACTCCTCAGGAAGTAAAGGTGCTGACGTGGTTTCTTCACAATGTCATTCATGCGTTGGGTCCAGGAAAGATACTCTGAGATAGTGACTCCCAAGAATTTAAATTTGCTCACCATCTCCACCTCTGATCCCCCAATGATCCTTTCCTGAAGTCAAAAATCAGCTCCTTAGATTTGCAAGGTTGTTGTTGGTGCACCATTCAGCCAAGTTTTCAATCTCCATCCTGTATGCTGACTCATCGCCTTCCTTTATACAACCTGCTACCCTGCTATTTGTCGACAAGTTTGTAGATGGTGTTATTGTCATACTGAGATAAACAGTCGTAGGTGTAAAGTGAGTAGAGCAGAAGGCTAAGAATTCAACCCTGTGGTGCTCCAGTACTGATGGAGATTGTGGTCTGGAGGTGAGGAAATCCATGATCTAATTACACAGTGGGGCGTTAACACCCAGGTCTTGGGAGTTTGCTGATCAGTTTTGAGGGGATGATGATGTTAAATGCTGTCGATTAAGAGTATCCTGACGTATGCACCATTGCAGGTTTTCATTGGTACTTTTTCATTTGTTTATACTTATTAGGCAAGCTGTTAATGAAGTCACTGGCAATAATTTGGGTCTTGGAACTTGATACTTTGACTAGATGTTACAAAAATTATTTGTTAAAAGCCACTTTCCAAAAAGAAAGTTTAAGCCTATCAGAAGTGGATATTTTTCCAAGAGAAAGGTGTGGCATTAGATTACAATCTTCAAAAACCATCAAGAATGGATTTTTTAATGACACAGGAAACAGCCATCTGCCAGACTTTTGACATGCACCATGGTCAAAGAAACTTCGAACCAAAACAATACTGCTTTTCAGCAGAACACTCTCTTGCTTGCTCTGCCCTGGCACCCCGATCCCTCGGGCAAGGACTTCCCCATTCATTCATTCAATGTGATACTCCTTCCACTCTGAACACGTGGCTTGTCTATACAGCGCCAACATCTGTGGTGTGTCACATCCCCTCCCCCATTGACACCTCAGGCTAAGGGCTCAATCCATTATTTGAGCACAGATTTTATTCTTCCCACTGGAAGACATTTGAAGGCAGCAACAAACTGGCCATGGGCCACGTAAGGTTCTTTCGACAGATGTGGAAAAAAATCCACAAATCCAAATTAAACAATCACAAAGTAAATGGTTACCAAAGTCACAATAATTTTTTCTCGTTGAAATGCATTTACTTGGACACAGTGCAGGTTTTGCCAAACTTAATTTCAGTTTTAAGCTTCATTATGTGGCTGCGTTTCAAAACTTGCATGTACAAATTCTTCCCTGGTTTACAGTACAAGTCGATTTACCAGCCTTCTTTCTGGCTTGCTTCTGGAAGTGTCATAGTTTTGGGTGTTCCTTTGCCTTCCATTCTGCCATTATCTAGTATATTTAGGAGCCAGTCTTCTGGAAAGCAATTCCTCAACAGTTAGCATGTTCCCACTGAATTTATATTTGGGCAGATTTTCAGCTTATAGTAAAACACAGCAGTTTTAAGAGCTACTCATGAATAGGGGAAAATTGAATTATGAATTTATCATATAATTAGATTAATATCTAATAAATAAAATTAGATATCTGAAAGTTTCTCAAATAAATTCAGCAACATTTTACAAACTTCTCTTGCTGGACATTATTTATAGTACTAGTTTGTGATCAAACTGCTCTTCCTTGGGGATTAATAAATCAACAAGAGGTCATTGAAAACAGTTGAAAATCACAGTAATGAATGCAAGGTTTTTCCTTCTATCAACTGATCCCTTTATTATACAGTAGGTAATGCTTTGCCATTTCCAGGGAAGCAGCTACACACTTCAACATGGATAGCAAGACCCCACAATGTTGTTGATATCCTACCTTAATTTTCTTTACCAATTTATTTTCTTCTTCATCATCAGTTTCTGGAAATTCATAAATCTTTATTTTATGCTCTTGGATTTCTTTCATCACCTGCAAAACAACAAGGATTAACAGCTTTTCTCTCAATTGCTCTGCCTCTGTCACATCTGCTCCCAGGATTCAGTCTTCCATTCCAAAACATCCAAAATGCCCTCCTACAAAAACACATGTGGCTTCCCCTCTACTGCCATCAACTCAGCCCTTACCTCAATTTCTTGCACTTTTGCCATGGCCCTTCCACCTCTAGATGCAACACGGAGAGGATTCCTTGTCCTCCCCTACCACCCCAGTCTTTGCATCCAACATCTTATTCTTCATAATTTTTGCCACCTTCATGATCCTATCACCAGACACATCTTCCCTTCTCCGCTTTCTGCAGGAACTGCTCCCCCTGGGACTCCCTAGTCCACTCATCTCTTCCCACGAATCCTCCCCTTGGTACCTGCCCCTGTGACCACAGGAAATGTGATACTGTACCCACACTTCCTCTCTCAACATCATTCAGGGCCCCTAACAGTCATTCAAAATGAAACAACATTTCACTTGTAAATCTGCAGGGGTCATCTACTGCATCTGGTGCTTCCATTGTGGGCTCCTCTACAATGGAGAGGCTGGTCACAGACTGGGATATCATTTCGTTGAGCACTTTAGTTCTGTCAGCTGCAATATTGAGGACCTCTCAGTGACCAACCATTATAATTCCACACCCCAATCGCACACTGACGTGTCTTTACATGGCCTCATGCACTTCCAAAATGAAACTATCTGCAAATTGGAGGAACAACATCAAATATTCTGTCTGGGCACTCTCCAACCATCGAGCTCCAGTTTCCATTGGGTCCCCCCCCCCGTCTCTCTCTATTTCTCTATACTGTTACAAGACCAGAGGACTCCAAATCCCAGCAGCAATAGAAATTCACCAAAACAAATGGTTACTTAAACAAAAGTTGCTTTTAATTTTCTTTAAGCATAAAAGCAGGATCAAACTTTAACTTATTACTATTAACATAACCTAATTTAACCCCCTTCTAATTCTAAACACATGTGTAACGTGTATATGTTCAGGAAAGTTCTTTGCTTTAATAGTCCAGTCATTCACTTCTCCAAGTTCACCAGAATCAGGCAATTCTTATACTGTGCACAGAATTTAACATATATGAATTTTTCACCAGCTTAAAGGTAAATGGTTACCACTCAGGAAGTTCTTGTTGGTTTCAGAGATGTATTTGTGGCTCGTTGAACACACACAGATTTTCTCCGATCAGTCACTTCAGTGTCTTGCCGAAGAAACTTGCCCCATCATGGGTTTTCCAAATTATAACCTCTTCTTCCAGGTCACCAGAGTTCCTCTTGTTTCCCTTATTTCAGGAGAAACTCTCTAGCCAGCCATTTCCTCTTGTAAGGACTACAAGGGTTTTCAACATGCTGAACTTAGAACTCACAACCCGTCTTCAAAATGGGGTTTTCAACAAGCCTCCCAGCTTGCCATGTTGCAGCCTCAAAAGCCAATGTAGAACTGACTTCTCTCTCCCTCTAAGAGAAATCACCTCTCTGTTTTTTCTTTCTCTGCTTGCAAAAACCAGAATTCCTTGCAGGGCTCCAAACCCAATCTTTGAAAGATCTTATCAGCCTCTGCCTGTACCTTTTGTACCTACTTCTGAAGTTCCTTCCAAAGCCGTTCCATTGCCTTTTGCAAAGCCACTGGTTCCTGAATGTTTGGCTTCAGCCAAGCTCTTGCATTTTAAAAGAGAAGTAAGTGTAAGTATCTGATTGTGAAGTGGCCTACACTCAAACCCCCACAATCTATCTCTTTTAAAAACAATTTATATATATATGTGTATGTATGTATATATATATATATATATATATATATATATATCTTCTTTGGCTTGGCTTCGCGGATGAAGATTTATGGAGGGGTAATCCACGTCAGCTGCAGGCTCGTTTGTGGCTGACAAGTCCGATGCCGGACAGGCAGACACGGTTGCAGCGGTTGCAAGGGAAAATTGGTTGGTTGGGGTTGGGTGTTGGGTTTTCCTCCTTTGTCTTTTGTCAGTGAGGTGGGCTCTGCGGTCTTCTTCAAAGGAGGTTGCTACCCGCCGAACTGTGAGGCACCAAGATGCACGGTTTGAGGTGATATCAGCCCACTGGCAGTGGTCAATGTGGCAGGCACCAAGAGATTTCTTTAGGCAGTCGTTGTACCTCTTCTTTGGTGCACCTCTGTCACGGTGGCCAGTGGAGAGCTTGCCATATAACACGATCTTGGGAAGGCGATGGTCCTCCATTCTGGAGACGTGACCTACCCAGCGCAGTTGGATCTTTAGCAGCGTGGTTTCGATGCTGTCGGCCTCTGCCATCTTGAGTTCTTCGATGTTGGAGATGAAGTCGCTCCAATGAATGTTGAGGATGGAGCAGAGACAACACTGGTGGAAGCGTTCTAGGAGCCGTAGGTGATGCCGGTAGAGGACCCATGATTCGGAGCCGAACGCAAAATCTTTGTAAGGTTTTTCAGTTGGTTGTTTTTCCAGACTCTTTTGTGTAATCTTCCAAAGGCACTATTTGCCTTGGCGAGTCTGTTGTCTATCTCGTTGTTGATCCTTGCATCCGATGAAATGGTGCAGCCGAGATAGGTAAACTGGTTGACCGTTTTGAGTTTTGTGTGCCCGATGGAGATGTGGGGGGGGCTGGTAGTCATGGTGGGGAGCTGGCTGATGGAGGACCTCAGTTTTCTTCAGGCTGACTTCCAGGCCAAACATTTTGGCAGTTTCTGCAAAACAGGACGTCAAGTGCTGAAGAGCTGGCTCTGAATAGGCAACTAAAGCAGCATCGTCTGCAAAGAGTAGTTCACGGACAAGTTGCTCTTGTGTCTTGGTGTGAGCTTGCAGGCGCCTCAGATTGAGGAGACTGCCATCTGTGCGGTACCAGATGTAAACAGCGTCTTCATTGTTGAGGTCTTTCATGGCTTGTTTCAGCATCATGCTGAAAAAGATTGAAAAGAGGGTTGGTGCGAGAACGCAGCCTTGCTTCACGCCATTGTTAATGGAGAAGGGTTCAGAGAGCTCATTGCTGTATCTGACCCGACCTTGTTGGTTTTCGTGCAGTTGGATAACCATGTTGAGGAACTTTGGGGGGCATCCGAGGCGCTCTAGTATTTGCCAAAGCCCTTTCCTGCTCACGGTATCAAAGGCTTTGGTGAGGTCAACAAAGGTGATGTGGAGTCCTTTGTTTTGTTCTTTGCACTTTTCTTGGAGCTGTCTGACGGCAAAGACCATGTCAGTAGTTCCTCTGTTTGCGCGAAAGCTGCACTGTGATTCTGGGAGAACATTTTCGGCAACACTAGGAGAATTTATTTAGGAGAATCCTAGCGAAGATTTTGCCTGCAATGGAGAGCAGTGTGATTCTCCATTAACAATGGCTTGAAGCAAGGCTGCGTTCTCACACCAACCCTCTTTTCAATCTTCTTCAGCATGATGCTGAAACAAGCCATGAAAGACCTCAACAATGAAGACACTGTGTACATCCGGTACCGCACAGATGGCAGTCTCCTCAATCTGAGGCGCCTGCAAGCTCACACCAAGACACAAGAGCAACTTGTCCGTGAACTACTCTTTGCAGACGATGCTGCTTTAGTTGCCCATTCAGAGCCAGCTCTTCAGCGCTTGACATCCTGTTTTGTGGAAACTGCCAAAATGTTTGGCCTGGAAGTCAGCCTGAAGAAAACTGAGGTCCTCCATCAGCCAGCTCCCCACCATGACTACCAGCACCCCCACAACTCCATCGGGCACACAAAACTCAAAACAGTCAACCAGTTTACCTATCTCGGCTGCACCATTTCATCGGATACAAGGATCGACAACGAGATAGACAACAGACCCGCCAAGGCAAATAGCGCCTTTGGAAGACTACACAAAAGAGTATGGAAAAACAACCAACTGAAAAACCTCACAAAGATTAGCGTATACAGAGCCGTTATACCCACACTCCTGTTCGGCTCCGAATCATGGGTCCTTTACCGGCATCACCTACGGCTCCTAGAACACTTCCACCAGCGTTGTCTCCACTCCATCCTCAACATTCATTGGAGCGACTAATCACGCTGCTCTCCATATATATTTTATATATATATATATATATATATATATAGAACCCATAACAATACCCTCTGTCTCCTTTCCTCCAGCTCCCCATCTCCTTCCCTCTCCATTCAGAGAGCTACCCCACTCCCCTTTAACTTTTCTGCCCTCTCACCCAGATCCACTGATAACCTCTTGCCTGTTGCTTCTTCCCCATTCACCTCCCTCACATTTTCATTCATGCACCTACCTGCTTTTTGCTCATGATGAAAGGCTCAGCCCCAAAACATTGGTGATGTCCCTATGTTTCCTTATGGATGCTGTTTGACCTGCTGAGTTTCTCCAGCACTTGTGTATTGCAAAACAGTTATTGGATAATTAATTTTGAAGAAGGATTCTGGACCCAAATATCAACCATTCTTTTTCTCCCACTAATGCTGCTCGACCCACTGAGTTTCTCCACCAGATTGCTTTTTACTCTAAATACCAGTTTCTCACTGGTCTCCATCGCCCAAAAGTTCAATGACCAGCCTTCTGCTGAAACACACATCTGAATAAAAACACTCATCTGTGGAGTTGATAAAGACCATTGCAGCATGTCAATTCCTTGAACATGCACCTTATGACACGTCATCAACAGGACAATGTTTTGATCTACTTGGGATTTCTGTGTCAAACTTTAACTGGAATTTTTGACCCAGAACAAACCAATAAATCACTAGAATCTCATTGTGACTTTGAATACAAGTTTCCTTTCTTTGCCTGAGGCACCAATAAAATGAGTTTAAATGTCACTTTTAATGAAATTACATTTGATTTGAGTAAACCACTTAACATATTTCTCTGGTAGGTTGAAGCGCTGTCGTACTTTAAATAAATAATTCTATTCTACCTTGTCAACGGCTTTCTCTGCGTCAAAAGCAACCACCACTGTTGGAGTCTTCTTTCCTTGTACTGCATGGATTAAGTTAATGAACTTAGAGATATTGTCTATTGTTTGTCTTTTCTTGATAAATCCAGTTTCGTCAAGTTTTACTATTTTTGGTACACAGACAGCCAATCTGTTTGCTCATAGTTTTGCTATTATCTGATTCCACCTGAATTGAATTCGCCCATCTTTATTGAATGAAGATCTACTGGGACCAATGCCTGAAGAGGGCGCACAAAATCAGTGAACCGGTGCGGACTCGAAAGGCCAACATGGCCTGTTTCCGCTCCGTAAATGGTTATATGGTTATGAGAACACTGACAGATGGTCCTTATAGATGATAACATGTTTCTTGGAGTGACCATAACTCTAAAGATCATAATTATCTACATTTATGGCACAGGTGAGAACCATGCACAGGACAGGATGAAGCACATTTGTATTCTAGTTGGTTACATTTCAACCGTGTGCACACACACAAAATGGTTTTGCCGCACCTTTGCTCAGTAGTCAAGCAATTTCTTCGGCAACAATGTGTTTACAATGCAGACAGTCTTTTTACATTAAAAAAATCCATACACTCCAATGAATGTGGAGTAAAGAAAACTCTAAAAAGCATTTGATCCCATCTTCTCACCTGTCTCTTGAACTGTTGGCATTCTTCTGGAGTGAGGGTGTCAGCTTTGGCAATAAGTGGAATGATGTTAACTTTCTCATGTAGGCGCTTCATGAATTCAATATCCAATGGCTTTAGTCTGCAGAAATGTAACATCTGAATTAGTAAATTTTTTGTCCATTTAAAACTTTGATGGAAGCATGTGTTTAAATACAGTTAACAGATGAACTTGATCATTTCTTGATTCAAAATGATAGTCACCCAATTGAGCAACCATTTAAATTTTTAAATTTTGATTTAATTTTTTAAAATTTAGACACACAGCACAGTAACAGGCAATTTTGGCCCATGACCCCATACTGCCCAATTACACCCAATTAGCCTACACCCCCAGCACATTTTGAATGGTAGGAGCAAACCAGAGCTCTCAGGGAAAATCCACGCATACATGGGGAGAATGTACAAACTATTTACTAGTTTACTATTTAAATAATAAAAACAGAGACTCGATTAGTAATGTCACTGGTCAGTGCAAATTCAATGTGCTAAGGGAACAGTTTCTGTGCTACATTCTCTGCAATTCAACATGACAAATAAATAATTTCAAATGTAAAGGCATTTGGTGCAATTGATAACTTAATGAAGCATTTGATCACAAATGTTTTCATGAAATGCTCAAGTAGAAAATGTTTTGAAGCCTGTGGCCTCCTTTGCTTTTCATAAATACACAATTCACTTAATGGCAGAAAAAGAATGCAAGTAGACTAGACAAAGTCTTTTATTTAGAATGAAAATATGTTTTGCCTGGCTAAAATGCATTTAATTTTATAAAGCTGCATAATTAAGGGTGTTTCTTCTGAGGTGACTGTAGCACTGCTAAAGGCAGAGCTGCTGAAATAAATGCTGTCCACACCAAGCAAGTAAACAAGTTTATTCAAACCACGTGTGTTCCTTTTTAGGGGCGGCGACAGGCTCACAGGAGTGATGTCATAATGCTGCTGTGAGGCTTGGCCGTTCTCCTTGTAATGCGCTCCTGCAGCCTGGAAATTCTGCGCGGTCGGGGGAAAGCCCCTGCACCCTGCCGTGCTGGCTGTTTGCTACGGCAATTCGGCCTACTACATCCAGAATCACCCCAGAATCACAGTCTCTTTGAGTGAGATTTGGGAGATTGTCTTTGGCGGGCGCCATACTGTTGGGGCAGGGAAAGGCTCTGAACAGTCCAAGTGGGCCTTCTTGAGGCAGTTGACTGTAAACATGATGTGCCTGCCTCCAATGTCTAGAGTACATACAACCCCCTCCCTTCGTAAGGGAACTGCAGGGGGGTACCTGGTTTGCCCCATCTTACAAAGACAAAGTTCTTGTGGGATGTGGCTGGTTGGCATCCCGTGGGTAGTGGTAGGATGTGGATGTGGGTAGGCGATGTGATTCCTCAGCCACTGTAGGACATCCAGGGCATTTGGTGGTGGTTCCATGGAACCGAAATGGACATCGCCTGGGATGGAGAACGGTGCACCGTAGACCATTTAAGCCAATGAGGTAGGGAGGTCATCTTTAGGTGCTGTGCGGATGCCCACCAGGACCCACGGGAGTTCACCCATCCAGTTGGGCCCATGCAACCGTGGTTTGAGGGCTGTTTTTAGATGGCAGTGAAAGCACTCTACCGGCCCATTGGATTGGGGGTGGTAGGGAGCTGTGTGGTGTAGAATTTGGCCAGGGTCGCCCAGAGACAAGAGGTAAACTGAGCTCCCCGGACTGAAGTTATGTGGGAAAGGACACCAAAACGGGCGACCCTCTGTGAGGTAAAGGCTCTCGCACAGGTCTCCGTGTTCCAGGCTGGCATGGGCACTGCCTATAGCCAGTGTGTAAAGTGGTCAACCACGTTGAAAAGGTACCTCATCCCCTGGCTGATGGAAAGGGGCCCTACAATGTTCATGTGGTTGAACCTGTCTATTGTGGGTGTATGCCGATGGTCTTTGGCTTGCTGGAATTGTACACAGGTTTTTGCCCAAAGTGAAACTTTGCTCCGAAGCCTGTGCCATACGAACCTGTCCAAAATGAGATAGACTGTTGACCGAATGGAAGGATGAGAGAGTCCATGCACGTGATTGAATACCCGCCATCTCCAGGCCATGGGCAGGATTGGCCTGGGGTGACCTGAAGACATCGCACAGGAGTGTTGGGCCTCCTGGGTCCAGTATGAACTCCTCAATTTGAAGGCTGGTGTTGGCAGTGCGGTATGCCTGTGTGTCAATATCTTTAGCCTGGTCCCTGGTGAGCTGACCCATGTCGATGCCACCTGCCACCTTAGAGATCATTGGCCTGGACAGTGCATCAGCTACCATGTTGAACTTCCCTGCTATGTGGCGGAAAACGGTTGTATATTCTGAAATGTACAAAAGGTGTGTTGTTGCCTCACCAACCAGGGGGTCTGAAACTTTGCCCAGCGCCTGCACCAGAGGCTTGTGGTCCATATCGGCCGTGAACACTCGGCCTTTGAGGATGTACATTGCCAGCAGTTTGCGACAAAATGCGCTGTACTTCAGCTCGGGTGGTTCGAGGTGTTTGCTGAAAAAAGTGAGTGGCTGCCACTGGTGATCCACCCACTGTTGCCACACTGCGCCCACTGCCTGGTCTGAGGCATCTGTTGTTAACGAAAGAGGTAAGTCTGGATCCAGGTGTGCCAGGAACGTGGCTTTGGAGAGTGCTGTTTTGGTCTCCACGAATGCCTGGAGTGCTTCTGCAGACCAGCTGGGCTCCTTGTTACCTGCCTTAGCGAGGTCGAAGAGAGGGCGCATGGTGGCTGCTGCTCCTGGAAGGAAGCGATGATAGAAATTCACCATCCCAAGGAATTTCTGCAGGCTTCTGAGGGTTTTGGGTTTGGGAAAGTATCTTCGCTGGAGATGCAGTGCCCAAGGAAGTCGATGGTGGACAAACCGAACTGGCATTTAGCCCAAAAGTCTGCAGCCAGGAAAAAACGGTGTTTTAAATATTCTTTGTGGATCCTGGTGTTTGGGCTGGCAATGAGGATGCCATCCAGGTACATGAAAATCCCCTCCAGGACTCTCATCACTATGTCCATGAGGCGCTGGAATGTCTGGGCTGCGTTTTTCAGCCCAAATGGCATTCTCAGGAACTTGAAGAGGCCAAATGGGGTGATTATGGCCATCTTCCAGATGTTATCTGGTGCACTGGGATCTGGTGGTAGCCCTTCACCTGATCGACTTTGGACAAAAACTGGGCACCTTGGAGTCATGCGGCAAAGTCCTGTAAGTGCGGGATTCAGTTCCATTACTGTTGCATCATTGAGCCTGCGGTAGTCTCCGCAGGGACACCAGCTGCCAGAGTTCTTTGGGACCATGTGAAGCGGTGAAACTCACAGGCTGTTGGAATGGCGGTCAATCCCCAATTCCTCCATTGTGGCAAATTCAGCCTTGGCTTGGAGGAATTCATCTTGGGGCAGTCACTGCACCCGCGCGCACACGGGTGGTCCGGTGGTCTCAATGTGGTGTTGCACGCCATGTGCTGGTCTGCATCATGGAAGTTGGGGGCCAGTAGAGCGGGGAAGTTAGTGAGCAGTACAGTGTACTCACTTTGTTTGCACAGTGTGAGGGGGAAAACCTGGAAGGTAGTGGCATTAATCGGCCAGCATCGGTTGAGGTGGACCAGGAGTTCGTTTGCCTGGAGGAAATCTGCTCCGAGGAGGCTGGCCTACTGAGGCAGTGGTACAGTCTCACCTGAAAACAGCGTTCCCAGTGTGAATGATCATGCAAAGTGTCCCATAGGTGGGGATGGTTGAACCGTTGGCAGCCTGTAGGGTTAGGCCTCTGCCATTGTTTTTCTGCTCAAAGAACATGGGCAGAACTAGGCTGATTTCTGCACTGGTGTCTATCAGGAATTCCCGCTGGGCCTTCTGGTCGCAAAGGCAAAGCAGGCCTTTTCTGGAAACTGCTCGTTTCCCTGCATCGGACAGGGTTTGCTGAAAAGGTGCAAGGAGGTACACACCCCCGGGCATTGCAGCCCCACCGATGGTGGTAGTACCAGTACCCTGCTGTTTTGTTGCTGCATTGTGGCTGGGCTACAGCAATGGCTGCCATGGGGTGGCCGAGGTTTATGCTGTTGCTCCCACTGTGCAAATGGGCTGCACGTGACAAGGATAACAAATGGAGATTAACAAGATTATCCACTTTGGTTGGAAGACATTGTGTGATAACATCCATAAAAGTTGATGAAGCAGAAAATGAAGGAAATAGCAAGAAGAGAAATAAATGCTCCCTGGGTACCGCATGCAGTCTGGGAGTCCCACTCAGGGAAGGATCTGAAAGCACAAGAGAGGGTGCAGAAGAGATTCAGCAGAATGTTGCCTGCAACAGAGCATTTGGACTTCGAAGCCCATTCCTGTGGACTGAGTGCAGGTGCTCCACAAAACAATAACCCAATCGGCATTTAGTTTGTTGATTGTAGAGGAGGCCACATTGTAAAACTGATTCCATACAATGGACCAGAGGAATCACTTGGAAGGCCAACTGAGGTTCCTGAATTGTAGGATGAAAAAAGCAAAAGTTACAATGGCTTCCATTTTCTTTCTTGATAATTATTCAATTGGTTGTTAAAGGAAAGATGGCAGACACAAATAACAGCGAGGTGACCCACAATATTCTTTAGGGGAAGATGACCATCAGCAAGGACTGCTAGGTTGTGGAGCTTCTTTACATGTTCCATGTCCTTTAAAGGGGATTATTATTGACTGATTTGTACACCATTGTAAAAATAGCAGAACTAGAGTGCATGCAAAATATTAAATATTCAACTGTTAAAAGTTATTGCAACTGTAGAAAACATTTTACCAACCCGTGGCCTGAAGGAGCAATAAAGTATAAACAACAATGGACTCTGCTATCTGGCATTTGGCGTCGGTTCACACGGGATTCAGCATTAAGGTAATCTTCAAACTTGCTGTCTATGTGATCGATAACAGGCTGCCAGCTGCAAAACACACATCAGTAAAACAATTAGTTACTCACAGTTTCAAACATAGTAAAAAAAGACCAGCTTGCTCTGCAAATCACAGATGCCTTGTAAATTAATAAAAATTTTCAAACACATACAGGTGACTGCTCATTGTGGTAGTCCACGCTGCTGAAGATCCAGCTGCGCTGGATGGGTCACGTCTCCAGAATGGAGGACCATCGGCTTCCCAAGATCATGTTATATGGCGAGCTCTCCACTGGCCACCGTGACAGAGGTGCACCAAAGAAAAGGTACAAGGACTGCCTAAAGAAATCTCTTGGTGCCTGCCACATTGACCACCGCCAGTGGGCTGATATCGCCTCAAACCGTGCATCTTGGCGCCTCACAGTTTGGGGGGCAGCAACCTCCTTTGAAGAAGACCGCAGAGCCCACCTCACTGACAAAAGGCAAAGGAGGAAAAACCCAACACCCAACCCCAACCAACCAATTTTCCCCTGCAACCGCTGCAATCGTGTCTGCCTGTCCCGCATCGGACTTGTCAGCCACAAACGAGCCTGCAGCTGACGTGGACTTTTTACCCCCTCCATAAATCTTCGTCCGCGAAGCCAAGCCAAAGAAAGAAGAATACTCAATCACAAAATAAAGTTTGCTGAATTACGGTAACGTAGAAGAAAAAACAAAATGTGAACGAAACAAATTTTAGCAATTTTTATTTTTGTCAGTTGAAATTGTGAGGCTATGAGATTTGGATGTGATGTCACTGCATCAATTGAGGTGGCAGCCACAGCCAGGTCACACCTTTGCCACACCCTTTCCAGCATGCCTGCACACAGTAGTGATGGCTAGATCCTTAAAGCAATCCTTTGGCCTTTACTTCACTCCACTTAATCACTGTGCTTTAACCCTGAAAGTTCAGTCCCTGAACTCTCCCTACACATTTAGAGTCATGGAGTCAGTTTTACAGCATAAAAAGGGGCCCTTCAGCCAAATTTGTCTATGTCAATGCCATCTCCCCATTTGCCTATGTTCACCCCATTTCTTTCTGAACATTTCCAATCCAAGCACCTGTCTAAATGTCTTTCTAAACATTGCATTTCTACCCGCCTCTCTCACTTCCTCTAAAAGTTCATTCCAGATACCCACCTCCCTAAATGTGAAACAATGGTCTTCAAGACCCTTTTAAATATTTTTCCCCTCATCTTAATCCTGTGCCCTATGGTTTTAGGCCCTACTACGACCCCACCTGAAGGGAACGAGGTGGAAGGGCTGCTTCGACTGGGAGACATTCCCAAATTATATCCAGATTGTATTTTGTACTTCAAAGTGAGAGCCCAAAGCCAGGCCTGCAGAGATCGAGGGAGAGATGGGAGTTGGACTTGGGAACAATGATCAATTAAGAGTGTTGGTCAGATCTAAATAGCAAAAGTGTAACATCAGTGATAAACGCCAGACTAAAATTGGTGCAATATAATTTTTTACACCAATTATATCTCACCACAAAAATTACATAAAGGAAAATTGGAGATATCGGAAATGTGTTTCAGGTGTGGGTTAGAAATTGGTACCTTTATACACTCCAAATGGACCTGTGCAAAGATGAGAGCCTTTTGGCTGGAATTATCTAATATAAAACCAAATAACCATTTACGGAGCAGAAACAGGCCATGTTGGCCTTTCGAGTCCGCATCGGTTCACTGATTTTGTGCGTGATAAGTATAGTTGGGAAGGGCTTGCATATTGTAGTTTGAAATCAGCTTTTGAATTTGTAATAAACATTTGTATAAACTGAATTGCTCTCAGTGTGTGTGAGTCTATTTTCTTTCGGTAGCTCAAACATTGTGACCAATCTAAAATGAACAAAATGAGAGGTATAAGTTTACCCAAGACAGCAGTACAGGATTTACATGGATGTATGGCTTTATCTTCATTGCCTTGATGTCGTGCACACAGATCATTAACCTACAACCTTCTGAAACCAACACTCAGCCACAAAATAATGCAGTAAAACACCATTTTGTGTTGTCAACTGTCATCAGCAAAATATATTTCAAATTAAAAATGTTTGGAAATGAATGTCAAACTTAAAGGGCTAACTGATTAAAAAAAAGCATGCAGGGACTTTAAGTGGCTTTGGTTCAGGCACTTATTTGAATTGAGCTGAGGGTAAAACTTTTCAAAATGTGGATCTAACAAACAGTATTTTAATTCATCCACTTGAAATGGAAGAGAGGCTTCTCATCTCTGGTACAGGTGTTTCTAGTGTTGGAGGAGAAGTGGATTATCTTGGGCAAAACATTAACCAAATTCCAAATTAAATTTGTAAATATTGCCGTCAGTAGCAAAAAGATGCATTGCATCATGGAAGTCCGACTCCCTCTTGCTCACCATTCGATGGACCACGGAAAGGCACAACTGCGTGCCCATGGAGAAAATAACATAATTTAAGAAATAAGTATGACACTTTTGCCAAAATATGGCTACCTTATCTAAAGCACTTCGGTGCATAGCTATAACAACAGCCCATAGCTCTAAAAAGCTAACAAAATACATAAAGACAACAGCAGTGAAGTACCTCAAGGAGGGGAAGTAGATTGGAAAGACTGGTGGTACGTTTAAGTATTTTCTTTTTCTTTTTACCATTTTTAAATTTGTCACTTTAATTCCTTTGGTTGTTGTTTAATTTTCAAAGTTTTGGGAGGAGGGAAGGAAATTGTAAGTAAGCTGACAATGTTTGTATCTGAGAAGTGAAGTGTACTCAAAGAAAGTGTAAATATGTTAAAAAGAATTGTTTTTTTTCAGATGTGTTTTTTGTTTTGGGAAAAATTGAAAAATAACTTTTTCATAAAAAAGTTAACATAGGAATCAAGTGACAACTATTTGGAAATGGACAGCACAGCTCCAAGTTTCAGAACAACCCGTAATTCTTAAGATTATATTAATAGTTCATAAATGGACCCCATATCTGTTGGAAGTCAATATTTGAACCTTTGATGGCATATAAATTTTTCTAAACTTAAGCAAGACATAATATCACTTAACCATTATGCACGTGTAGATGAAGTATTATCTTTCCATTTAATCAAAATTGCACATCTGGCTATCAATGAAGTAAAGGATAAAATTCGGTTTTAAGTTGGAGTCAGTAAAACATTTTCATCTTGAAATGAACCAAATAGCATAATTAAGGGCAAAATTCTAATTTAAACATGAGAATCACCGATAATGTTTGAAAGATATCTTTCCAAAATTTTTCTAAACTAGGGCAAGGCCAGAAGAAGCATCGCCAATTTTACATGGCACACAGAGGATTTATATCTGAATAAAAACGAGACAATTTAACTTTAGACATATGTACTCTGTGGACCACTTTAAATTGCAATAGTGTCGTGAACAAAAGGAGGTAGTATTAATCAGATTACAAATAGAGTCCCACACCTCATCTGAGAATGAAATCCTGTTCCCAATCATTCTTAATTTTAACTAATGAGGTATTCTTAAATCAAGCAAATTATTATAAATAAGAGATATTAACCCTTTTAAGGAGATACCTTCCCTTTCTAGCCCCTATATTATTCCACGTCTTTACCAAAACCAGAATCTAATGTTTCTTTTAAATTTAGAGATACAGCACAATAATGAGCCCGTGCCAATCAAATATACCAATTGACCTACAAATCCCATGAGCTTTGGAGGTGGCCTCCATTGTTCAATAATGGTGGTGAGTCACTTTGTCATTGACATTAAAATGGCTTCATACGAAAAGCACCTCACCGTGGTTGAAGCACCTCCACTTATAATATGGAATTCGATAGAAAAAGGTTAGATTAGATTTAGGTTTCAGATTTATTGTCAGAGTACATACATGACATAATATACAACCCTGACATTCTTTCTTCTGCGGGCGAGGCAGAATTACCACTTATTGACAGTGCAAAAAATCTGTACACAATGTTCACATGTAAACAAATAAAGAGCTGAAAACAAAGAGCTGCAATAAAATGAGGGAAAAAAATCAATAAAGTGCAAAAGTAGTTTAAATGAGTCCCTGATTGAGATTGTTGGAGAGACTGATGGTGGAGGTAGCAGCTGTTCCTGAACCTGGTGGTCCAAGTTTTGTGGCACCTATATCTCTTTCCTGATGGTAGCAGCGAGAACAGAGTGTGGGTGGGTGGATCCTTGATGATTACTGGCTACTCTCTGATGACAGCGTTCCCTGCAGATGTTCTCGATGCTGGGGAGGGATTTACCAATGATATTCTCGGCCAAGTCCACCATCTTTTTCAGGGCTTTTCACTCAGGGGTATTGGTGTTCCCATACCAAACCAGGATGCAACCGGTCAGCATACTTTCTACCACATATCCGTAAAAATTTGCCAGGGTTTCCGATGTCAGACCAAACCTCCACAAACTCATGAGGAAATAGAGGTGCTGATACTACACACAACCCTGTTCATCCATCACTTTATGCTCACTGAGCCACTACCAGAGCCAGATAAAGCATACCCTCAGTTTTAAAGTTCCCTCCATCGTATTCAATCTCTTCCCTCCATGCAACACTACAAGCCACGTTGTGTGAAAAATTATATTAACACTATTGCCCAACAGTGCAAAGTGATTCAAAATTAATGCTGTAACATATAGAATGCCTTCCTTCAGTCTCAACAATTGCATATCAGAAATCTTTCTTGCAAATAACATCAACAGAAAGAGCAATTCTGCTCCAAGTAGCACAAGAGCTCCTTTATAATCGTGTAATGGTAGAAATCTGCTTTCCATTCTACTTCACTGAATCTGTTAATTTTAACTTTAGCATCCTGAACCTTTCACCACATTCACACAACCAAGCACACAGAAAGAGACTTGGCTTCAAAATATTGACCAGGATATAACCTTGAATATTTCACATAGACAGTTTGAACTGGCCTAGGTTGCTAACACTCGTTCATAATGAAGTGTTCTATATAAATGATAGTTTATTCCTTGACGAAACACCTGAAGCACAATTTCTGAAACAGCATCTTTCCAGTGGTGCTGCCAGTTTTTAAAAATTTTCTTTAAAAGTTTACAGTTTACCAGTAAAACACAAGTCTGCAGACACCGTGGTTGAAGTAAAAGCACAACACTGGAGAAACTCAGCAGGCTAAACAGTGCCGTTTACAGAGCAAAGATAAAGACATTTCAGGCTTGAGCCCTTCATCAGGGTATGGTAAAATGTCGCAGGCACCTGAATAAAATGGTTGGGGGTGGGGGGGGAGAGGAGCATAGTCTCAATGGTTGGAGGAGAGGGAGAGCTTGCCTGCTTGCTGCTGTGCCCTCCCCCTCTTTAGCTGCCATATAAAAGGACACTGTTTAACCTGCTGAGTTTCTCCAGTATTGTCTTTTTACTTAAAACTTACCAGTTACTGTTGTCCACAGCATCTCCAAATCCAGGTGTATCTACTATTGTTAGCAGTAGTTGAACACCACCTTCTTTAATGAATACTTTTGACTGTTCAACCTGTGAAGAAGAAAATATAAAAATGTTAAAAAATTCACAAAACACTTCAATGGTAGTATGCACAAGAAAGTTCTCAAAGAGACCGAGGATCTTGGTTAAATTACACTGGACAACAAAAATTTTGCTTCCTAAACACATTTGAGTGTATTTTATGGACTTTTGGAAAAATCTCCTTTAAAGTTTTCCTATAACATACCGTTCTATAGATACAACTTATTTTTGTGATTACCTGTTAAATTTTAAGTCTACTTCAAGCATACAAAACCATAAAGTGCAAACATGCATTGAGAATTAATTTTCTGCATTCGTATTTGGACGTCTTCCCTGCTGATCTTGGCGCAGTCAGTGACGAACATGGTGAAAGGTTTCACCAGGACATTGTGACCATGGAAAAGCAGCATCAGGGCAACTAGAATTCATCAATGCTGCCTATCATTGAACACTAACACGAGGTATCAGATGCCGAGTACAACCAAAAATCAGCTGCAAAACATTTTTATGTCAGTTGAACTAACGCAATGCATCTGTATCATTATGAGCTCAAACATACTAAATTCAATAAAGTTAATTTAATGTTATCCACCTTCCTAAGTGATTCAGCAAATCTGAAGTTATCTTTGTATTCAGCTTGAAGTGGTCTATCATAATCCCCAAATTTATTTTTCAGAAAGAAAATCTTTTGGGAAAAGAAATGATGTTTGCATCATTCATAATAACCAAGTGTTACTTTTATGGAAATCAGTTCATGACATCCTCATTTGACCATGTCACATGGCTTGAGGATGCAGACTGGAAACTCATTTCCAGTCTGCATTTCATGGAGACCAAATTAGCTTTGGATGCAATGGTTTGAAAAGTCAACTCTAATGACGATCTTCCTTGTTCCACAATCAGGCAGAACTTGCAGGAGGGAAGATCAAACGTAGATTCAACCAAGGTAACAAATGTTCGTCACAACTCTACTTCAAAAGCTGCCATCCTGCAGTTGAAGAGTAAATCATTTACATTTTTCACGGTCCTCTTTACTGACTTTGCAGAGCTCAGTTTCTAAAATGGGGCAGTCAATGCAGGCTAGGGCTTGCACAGTAAATAGTGGACTCCTGGACAGTGTTACAGAAGAGAAAGCAATGGTAGACCCCTTGACAATGTTACAGAATAGAGACCAAGGAGTACAAGTGCATATTTCCCTGCAAGTGGCAGGGCAGAGGTGTTTGGGATGCAAGCATTCATTGGGTGGGGTATTGAATACAAAAGTTGAAACTTAATACAAGCTGCACATGTCTACTGTGGTTATAATGGATGTCTCAGTTCAATAGTAATCAGTGGGGAAAGTCACTGAATTATCAAACAATCTTTAAAATTTGATTTCTGGTGCTTTTTTGAAAAAATGTAGATGCTCAAACCATTGAACTCTGAATTTAACTCCTTTAAGCAGAGGACATTGCTACTAAGATGATTAGTTTCAGATTTATTGTCAGAGTACATGCATGACATCGCATCCAACCCTGAGATTCTTTTCTTGCTGGCAAGGCAGAATTACCATTTATTGGTAATGCAAAAACTGTACTCAATGTACACAAGTAAACAAACCGACTGTGCAATACAGAGAAGGGGGGGAAAAAAATCAATAAAGTGCAAAAGCAAGAGTCCTTAAATGAGTCCCTGATTGAGTTTGTCATTGAAGAGTCTGATGATGGAGGGGTAGCAGCTGTTCCTGAACCTGAAGCGTTATACCTCTATCCAGATGGCAGCAGTGAGAACAGAGTGATGTGGATCCTTGATGATTGCTGCTGATCTCCGACAGCAGCGTTCCCTGTAGATATTCTCAATGGCGGGGATGGATTTGCCTGTGATGTCCTGCATTGTGTCCTTTACCTGTTGGAAGGCTTCATGCTCAGGGGTATTGGAGTCCCATACTAGATTGGGATGCAGTTGGTCAGCACACTTTCCACTACAAATGTAGAAATTTGCTATAATTTCCAATGTCATATCAAACCTTTGCAAACTCTTGAGAAAGTAGAGACACTGATATGCTTTCTTCATGATATTATTCTTATGTTGGGCCCAGGATATATCCTCTGAGATAGTGACTCCCAAGAACTTAAATTTGTTCATCCTCTCCACCTCTGATCCCTCAAAGCTTACTGGATCAGCTTTGGTTTTCCCTTCCTAAACAGTCAGCTCCTTGGTTTTGGTGACATCGATGCAATGTTGCTGTTGGTGCACCATTCAGCCAAATTTTCAATCTCCATCCTATAGGATGACTCATCACCCTTTTTAATACAACCCATGACCATGGTATTGTCAGCAAATTTGTAGGTGTTGTTGTCGTACTGTGCCACACAGTCATAGGTATATAGCAAGTAGAGCACCAGGCTAAGAATGCAAATTCAATCCAATTGCACAGCCATGTTTTTAGTTTTCAATTTAGAGTTACAGCACTGAAACAGGCCCTTCTGGCCCACTAAGCCCCTGCTACCCAAATTTGCCAATTAACCTGTAAGCCCCGTATGTTTTTGAAGGGTGGGAGGAAACAGGAGCATCTGGAGAAACTCACCCAGGCATGGGGAGAAAGTACAAATTCCTTACAGCCAGCACCAGATTTGAAGCCGGGTCATGGCACCAATGATAGCATTGTGTCTTACATCCTCAGATCCTCCACTTGAAAAGTTCCTCCACACAGATCAGACTTTCTGACAATATCAACTTAACAAGGCTACAACAAGGACCACTTTTTCCTCAGGTATGAACAGCATTTTGGCACAGCACAAATTTAAAATTAACAAAATGGTTGTTGAGCAATTCTGATAGAGAATAGTCCAATGCAAATTTAATGCAACTTCATGAATACTTAACTTCAGGAAATATGTGTTCCAAATGTTCTCCAAAAGTTGTAACAATATTATATGCAGTTGAAGGTAAGAGTTTTACTGCAATTTCAACCTTTAAGTATAAAATTGGTGATGCTCTGTAGTTGCTTCATTTGATTAACATTCTGCACTCAAATTTCCATCCATCCAGCGATGTAAACCAGCCTTTCACACATTGTAGCTGGAAACACTAAGAGTTGAAGTACAAATAACACTCACCAATCCTCTCACATTATGCAATACATTCAAAGCAAAAGCCAATAAATCTTAAACAGGACAGAATCAAAAAGAAAAAAATTCTTCAGAAGTTTCAAAAATCATTGTGCTGAATCCAAGTTTCTTCCAGAAATAATTCAACTGCTGCAGAAGGCCAGAGAAGAAAATAGCTTTCAGGTTCTGGTAGCCACACAAAGGCCATTTAGTAGACAGGATTGCTGTGCCATTTAAGCATAAATTTAAAATCACTTTCTTTTTCAACACACAAGTGCAGTTGTATCTAATTACTCTCATCACAGATGATACTGCTTGCTGGTCATTATCTGATGTGAAAGACCGTAAAACAATACTGACATTACTTTAACGATGAGCCAAAGAAATCAGGCAGAATATGGCCGCTTGAGATGGGCCTTTCAGCACCTGCTTCATTGAAAGGCAGAGTGACTGCTGATGTTAAGCATTCACTGAATCAGAACCCCCATTTCACATGCTTTTTACACTTACAGTGGTTTATTCATGACAAACTAAAATATACAGCATTGAAACATTCAAATATTACACCATTAATCTTGCTTTAACAGATTTATACTGATGACAATAAATTCCATAAATCTACTGGAGGAAGGCAGAGCAAAAATTCTCCAGATGCCAGCATTTGGTCCCTTATGTCTCTATTTCCATAAATCTAGTTACTGACTGAAACCAATTATATAATTAAAATATTATGAAAGTGAACGTTACACACTCTGCTGCACAATATTAAATGGTCATGTCAATTGGATCAGCTCCCTCTCATTCAACTGATCAACTAACCTCAAAACAGATGAACTCCTAGCTCCAAACTAATCACACAAACAAAAATAATCAAAATCCTAATAGGTCACTAAGTGAGAATACAACAACTGAGTAGTTTGGTTGAATTCTGCCTGGTATTGCTGGATTCCTGCAGCAAAATGCAAAACTGGTGTAAACGAGTTTGCCTAATCTACAAATATATCTCTGGTTCAGTAAATCAATGACTCTGTTCAACTTCACACAAGAGGGGGTCTTTGAACCATGAGTGCAAAGCAAGTCTTGCATCACAGATTCCACAAAGCTCCTTTATTTAGTGAGTTCAGAGAGTGGTTCTACCGCATAGTTAATCATATTTCACCCTCCTCATGCCAGGATAGACTATTAATGAAATTAGTAAATATATCAAATGATTTGATTCAGGGCTCCTGCTTCTTTCCTCATCTTCCTGACCAACACATTTTGCAACACTTGAAATTCACTGGTTATTTCATGGCATAAATCGGAAAAAGACAACTTCCACAACTTTGCAACTCTATTTAAAAGTAACAGCACCCAGAAGGACTTTTACATATTTCTCATTCTTTCCTTATTACTCAGCTTCAAAATTGTTTGAATGTTGCTTATGTTAGCTCAACCTTTATCCCCCAATCATGATTCACAAAGGAAATTTTAAAAAAATCAAGGTTCTTAACCCCCTACTTATGCATTAGGGCCACCATACATGGGAAAAAATTTTTTTAAAAAAAGCAGAAACAACTGGAAACAATCCAGAAAATGTTCCTATAAACAACAGTCATACAACAGTCTCTGACCATATTCCTTCATCTGGTTTTCACATCATTCCCATGAGAATCTTGGAAACCAGAGTCCAATTCTTGGCATTCCAACCTTCCACTGTTTGAATCACAGCACTTTCCACTATCAGCTTACTTTTGTTAAACTGACATTACATATTTAAAACCTTCAGAATGTTTCCAGTGCAAAAGCAAACAAACTTGTATCTTTTTTAGATATTATTAGCTAGTTAATAATAAAATAAAATGGTTTAGTCCAGGTCAGAGACGCTAATAGTTTAAGCTGTGGGAAAGAAATGATAGTCTCTTTTTACAAGAAAAATAGTTAACATTCATGTCACTGAACCAGCAAGAACAGAGGACTGCAAACAAAGTACTATCTTAGCATTTCCAAATGGTATTAAGTGCAACTGCACATTAGCATCAGTGCTGAAGAGTTCTTCAGGCAATTGAAGGCAAGATAATGTCACTTTCTTTACCAGGGTTAACAAAAACCACTGAAAAACTGATGGACATTACTTATTAACGGCGGGTGAAAACTGAGTTACCAATTGAAGTACTGAATTTGTACATGAGCCAACAACAATGTCGGGCAAGTTATAAAAGAAACCCACAGACCAGGAAATGCCTCATCAAAATTTGGTTACATTTATTCAACCGATGGAGATATGCAATGAGGTCAAGAGAACAATTTTGCTTGTTACTAAAAGGGTATGGGAAATGAACCTTAAAATCAGAAAAGTTTTACTGCTCCAAAAACTTGGGCATCAATACAGAATTTCCACTAGGGAATTTCACTGTAGACATAATTATCTTCAGTGTTTCACTATTTAAATGGGAGTGATCTTTATTTATTCCCTTTGTAGGTTTACCATTTTGTACAGCCAAATAATACAATACATTGATTGATCTGGTTCAAGATTCATTATTGTTGTTTTACAGGATTTATTCCAGCAATTTTATGTTATATACACAGCAAACAACTAAAGGTTCATGGTATAGTCCACAGGGTTTGGAATGTAAACACTGCTTCAAATTCATTTCCATTATAAAATCAAACCTCCAGAGCACACAATTTAATTCTGTTTACAGTTCAAGTGCACAATCACATAGTTTTGAAAATTGGAACAGTAAAACAGTAAAAATATAGATCAAACTGGTGAAAGTTCCTTGTTAACTAGTCACTAAAGATCATTATATTAAAATCGATTTACTACATAACCTGCCACTTCTTGTTTAATTTACAGTCACTTTGAAAGAGGTTTCCAAGTACAATCCAGCACCTTGCCTCACACAATAAAATACCTGATCATAAAACTTAAAATTAATTTTGCTTGTCCAACATGGAGAATTCCTATGAGTGTCCACTTGATGCTCATAATCACGGAAAGAATAAAAATGAGATTTGCGTTAAGTATAAATCAGCTCTTTCCAATTGGATCATGGGCAGAAGAGCCGGTTTCTATGTTTTATGACTATGACGAGCAGTAATGTACCAATGCTGATAAATCACCTTGAACTCCATCAGTAATCTGGTGATAATGTTCTCACAATGCTAAAGCCAGGAAATTCCAAGGTACTAACCCAGTAACCATCAGTGAAATCAAGAGTGAAGATGATATATCTACGTGGAGCTAGTTTGTCTAAGAGTTCGCACGCATGTGTTCAGTCTATTCACCAGAATCTGGTGTCCAATCATCTTGGACATCTTCTCCATGGAACTAAATCTGCTCCAGTCTGTGTGGCAGTGAGTCCATATTCAAAAAAAAAATCATAGAGCATCCTGAAAAACTATGGACAATCCTTATTAAACTCCTTTATTCTCAAATTCAGGTTTATTGTCATCTGCACATATAAATCCCGAGGAAACAGTGGATCTCCAGACCATGGTGCACACACAGTACTCCCTACACACAAATGACATAGATACATAGCAATCCAAAATCAATGTTTAGAAAATTTACAGGTTTCTAGGATTGTTCAGTAGTTTCCCAGCCAAGTAGTCCTGTTTTTTATACACCTGTACCACTTCTTTGAAGATAGTGTTTCAAAAGATATTGCAGACTGATTCTCTAAGCCCTCTTTACACATCACTCCCTGTAGATATCAACAGAGCCCCAGTGATCTTCTCAGCAGTGTAATCACCTTCCAACCTGATGCTTTGCAGCTACCATACCACACTATGAAGCAGCCAGCCAGGACACTATTGTGCTCTTGTAGAATGTAGTTAGAATTGTGGCAGGTAGCCTTGCCCTCCTCAAGCTCCTTAGAAAGTGTAGGCGCGCTGCGCCTTCCTGACTAATGAGCTGTTGTTGGTACAGGAAAGGTCATCCTTTAAATAGATACCAAGAAACTTTGTTTTCCACACAAATGAGCCATTGACATTAAGCAAAATGGTAAAATTCAGGACCATTCTCTCTGCTTTGTAGCTGTAAGATTAATTGGGTCACCATGCCTCCAATCACTGTACAGACTTAGGTTAAAGAAAGCTACATAATTGTACCATCATTCTTAATCTCTCTTGCTGCATCTCAGCCAAGCTTCCTGTTGGAGAGGAGTTAACAACCTTCAACTCCATTCCAAAACGAAGACCATTTCAAATGATTATTGATTAACAGAAGAGAAACACTCATATTTGTTAAATTTTGGTCCCATTCTCCAACTCATTGCTGACTTCTTCACTGAAGTAAACAAGAGGACAATACATAAAAGGCAATTTTAACAATCGCTCCATAATAATTAAAACCCAAGATACGGTAATGGAAAATGTGGATGTCTATGTCGAGGCAATCATCGATTCAATTTTTCTGTCAATCAAAATACCAAGATCTCAATTAGGACTGGACTATTGCCAGTGATGTCCACATCCCTTAAATATTTAAATCAAAAAACACCAGCAGTAACAATAATGTCAACCATGAATGCAGGGACCAGTGCCTCAAGGACTGGTCAAGCAAATGCTTCTCACAAGATATGTGGCAAATTATTCCTTTCTCAAGCTGTTTGGTAGTGAACAGTAAAAATATAACAAGATCAGCAGGAATGCATATTCAACATCTGTCTCAGTCACATCCACAATGTCAATGCAGTTGCTATGGATTTCTCAGGATGTAGGATTAAAAAGGCTATGAAAGGAGCAGAACTCAACTCTTGCGAACTGACCAGATCCTATCATGAGCGGCTGTAATCAAATGAACCAAATAAGCCATGATCTTATTAAATGGGAGAGCAAGTGTTAGAAGTTTCCTGTGACTGACTCCTATGTTTGTCTGCATCAGTGGTTCTCAACCTTTTTCTTTCCTCTCACATACCACTTTAAATGATCCCTATGCCATTGGTGCTTTATGATTAGTAAGGGATTGCTTAAGGTGGTATGTGAGTGGAAAGAAAAAGGTTGAGAATCACTGGTCTACATGCTAACAGAAAGCAGGTAAAGAAAGTTTACTTAAGACTATCTTCAAGAAGATCACAGGACTGATAATTATCAATGACCATAGTTATTTTTCTTAAGGTGGAATGTAATCTGCCCCTTTCTGCTCACATTAGACAGACAGAGTCGAGCTTAGATTTTGAAGCGCATGGTCATTCACTTTGTTTCCAATCCGTGCTTGCATTCACATTTTGATATGGATAAGTTTTAGATTGAAGTAGTATTTGAATAAAGCTTTTTTTAAAATCTTTTGAATTTATCATCTCTTTCAATTTAATTTTAAACATACCATTGTAGTTTTTTGAAAAAGGACCTATTCTTCTGTAGCAAGGAAGAATTTTGATGCATAAATGCATTATAATATACATGCAAATAAATTCATTATGTTAAGTTTCCTTTGCCCAGTTTTAGATCCCTTCTCTCTTTTCTACAAATTCTAGCAACATATTAAATTATTTTAGTGTAGACATCTCATTTTTGTGCTTTACCTAATAAAGAAAGATGTCATAAGATGGCAAGCTTCAATATTTGATCTGCAACGAAATATAGCATCTGATTCTTGGACAAATAGGGCAATCTTTCTATGAAGTAACAGTTGCCATGGAAGTTCAGGCATTCAACATTGCATTTGAAGAACCACAATGAAGCAGAGAAGATCCACATCAAACCTTACTCTGTTCTCCAGTTGCTCTGGGAGGCTTTAATGCAATAGGGACTGGAACAGATTACAAAATTATAGCCACAAAATAATGAAAATAAATATCATTTGCATATTTTTAAAGAAATCATTTTACAATATTATTACCCCGCCAGTGATTCAGGTTTGAATCCAGCATTGTCTGTAATGAATTTGTACGTTCTCCTCGTGACTGCGTTGATTTCCTCAAGGGGATCCTGTTTCTTCCCACATTCCAAAGGCATTCTGGTTAGTCAGTTGATTGGTCTAATTCAGTAGCATGGGCTGGAAGTGCCTGTACGGTGCCTCTAAAATATTAATCAATAAGCTCCTTCAGTATTGAAAACCATCCAGACCAAGTCTGATTCCCAATTTATAACTGATGCTTACAGAAATTTATTAGCTTTATGTAGAGTTAAGGAAGGGCAAGCAACAAGTAATGTAAGTAATTCACTGAGACTGATGTTAATCTGGAGATGAAAGTTTGAACAGGGAATGGCTCAGATTTATTCTATCCATGGAGGAACAAGCATTTTCTAACAAGACTCAAATATCTTGCTAAAATATTCATATTGATTGATAAAAGTACACCTCAGCCTTGTGTAAAAGGTGGTCCAAGTGTTTGAATTTTTGTGATCTTTACTTCTTTGATCAAATTACCTATACAAGACACACAAGAAAATATGAAGATGCTGGGGTCCAGTGGAGGACACAAAAATGCCGGAGAAACGGCAACATCCATAGGAAGTAAAAGGCAGTCCATATTTTGGACTCGAGCTTTATGTCCAAATAAAAAGGTGGGGGAGGAAGGGAAAGGGAAGAATACAGGTTAATAGCCAAGAGGGAATGTGAAGGTTCAGGTGGGAGGGTAGAAGAGAAAGAAGCTGAGAAGTAATGGGGGAAAAGGCAAAGAAAGATGGCCTTTGAATAGGAAAAGGAACGGGGACAGAGGGGTGAGGAATGAGAGAGACCAGCATTAACAGAAAATGGAGATGCCAATAAAGTTCCTCCAATTTGTGGGTGGTCTCAACTTAGTAGAACATGACGCCATGAACAGACATGTTAGTGTGGCAATGAGGCATGGAATTGAAGTAGTTGGCCACTGGAAAGTTTTTGCTGTTGTAATGGACAGAGTGAAGATGCTCAACAAAATGATCTCCTAGACCGTAACCAGTAGTAGAGGCCAGATTGAGAGCAATGGATTCAGCAAATGATTCCTACAGATTCCTAGCTAACAAAAAACACAACTTGATTCAATGCCAACTTCATTTAAAAAATGAACTTAAATTTCTCAAAAGCATTTTACTGTAAATAGATATTAAATAGCATCAAGATAGCTTTGGACTTGTTGCACTCCCATGAGCATTTGTGAAGACAGTGGGGCGGACAGTCCATCATTCTACTTTACAGTTAAGAATGTATACGGCCAAGTTCACAAAAATTTAGTAATTCTGGGGTCAAAAGTTTCTACTGGAATGATAAATCCAAATGGATTTATAAACAAGCTTCAAACTTTAAAATATCTGCAAACAAATAATGCGCGAATCTGGTCTTTGAAGCTGCATAAAGTTGTACCATTCAAGAAACTGCAAATTCATCTTAACCAATGCTTTCAGCTACAAACAACCCAGCAGTGGAAGAAGCCCAAAGGAGCACTTGAACATTTACCCTTGATACAAGATGAAAAGGGCCAAGAATGTGTGTGCACTTACAGAACAGGAAGAGCGAAAGCCCCCTCCAGTCTACTGAACAAGCCTGTTGCTTTGGAAGCTACAGCTAAATGGAAATTTGAATATTTAATTCATTCAATTTCAAATTTATTAACGTCCTGCAGAGTTCTCCACCCCAGACACTCACAGGCACATACCCTTGGTATGTTACAGAAGATATCAACTCTGGCTGCATTCTATTGTGCCACAATCCGGTGTGAAACCCTAAACTTCCCATTGTTGCAGAAACTGGCAATCAACCATAGCTTGATGTCGAGAGGTTGCACATGGAAGTTGGTATTTCTTGTATGTGGAGAGTTGCATGGACACTCAGAATTAAGATGTGGGATTTATGGCTTGCACTTTGGCAAGCAAGTGTAGGGACTAGCAGTAGCTGCTCCACAATTTGATATGCTGCCAAGATACCATGATCTCTCACAAACTGCAGTCTCCCTCTTTCAGTCAAGCTTGTTACCAGGGAGGAATCTTCAGGTTGGAAGAGCTTCGCCATAGAACAGAGAGGTAGAGCTGGCAGCTTCACCCAATCTATGTGGCGATGAGGGAAACCCTGGAATGCAGGCAGTCTGTCAGGCACCTGAAGCAGGATTTGTCTGACTCCAACACTCAACAATCAGGAAGTATCCTCGATCCCCACACTTCAGCACTGGGCAGCCAGACATTTTCTGAAGCATGTCCCACACCATTCCTTAAAGGCAGTCTCTCTATGCTGAACCACTTGTACCAGTGGCGATTTGTGATGGGTTCCTTGCACAGCGGAGAGCAAGGGGAGCACTGTGATTAGCAGTGGGTGCTCTACATAATGACAGGTTGCCGATATACCATGGTACCACATTCCCACACAGCAACATTGTCAATAACCCAGTTCTCTTCATTACATGAAGGAAAAACCTCTTAGCCCTGATCCCATGAGCCCTCTTGTCCCTGATAACACATTCTGAGTCATAAATATGTGATCACATATCTTTACATTATTAACTCTTCAACTGCCATACATTCCAGGATGTTTCCATCATAGGTCAGATCTATTTGGTTCTATAACCTTGCCTTACTGCCAGAACATTTCAAGGACAACTTCTCCCACTGTACCTGTGTATTCTTTAATGTAGTCTTCTTTGGTCCAGTGTATTACTCACTTGAACATAAAAATATCCTGAAAAATAGCACCAATTAGCAGCCAACAAAAGAACAACACTATGAACTAGTGATAACCCAGTGCTAAATGCTACGATACAAACACATCAACTAGAACACAAGTAATAACCTGAGGAAACCTTGGACAAACCTCAGCCATGAGGACAGTGCAAGCAAGAGGTGTCCACCAGAGGTGTCCAACGGTAGAAGTGAGAACAGTCCAAAATCACCAATATATTGGATTCATATCCCAAATAATCAATTCACCATGCCTCAGAAGAAGCTATTGAATAAATTGAGATAGAATACCAAGTCCTGTCTTTCCAACAGCTGAACTCATCAGGTGCCACAGTTAGTGACTTGCATGGTTTGTTCCTTCCATCAAACATTGAAAGCTACTAATTCCTACATTTATGACAACTCCATACCATTTTCACCCATTCCAACCCCATTCAAAATGTTACATTTAATTTTTTTAATTTATTTTACAGCACTAGAGAAGCCAATTCTGGCCATTTAAACCCATGCCACCCAATTTCACCCAAATTAATCTACAACCACATGCTTTTAAGGGCGAGAGAAAAATCAGTAAAAACCCACACAGGGAGAACATACAAACTCCATACAGATAGCACCAGATTTGAACCAGAGTCGCTGGTGCCATAATAGCATTGTGCTAACTGCTAAGCTAACCGTGCCACCCAACTGTTCAACCTCCAACTCCATTCTGACCCAAAACGTTGTAGTTCCCTATTCCAGATAAAAGGTCCGCTTCCACATCTCGCTTGCTTACAAATACAATTTGGCTCCAAAACACTTATGGAATTTTCAACAGAATTAATCACTTCTTAGTCTCACTGTTGTTTCTGTAACCTCTTCCCACCAGCAACTATGTCTTTTAATTTTCCATTGCTCAGGCATCCTTTTGCATCATTCTACTGTCACTGCCCCACAAAGCAGACAGACAAAAATGCACCAGGCTCAGTAACTATCAAGGAGAGTTAGAAATGCAAACAGTAAGGTCATGGAGGAGGAGGTGCTTGCTGTATTAAAGCAAATAAGGGTGGATAAATCCCCAGAACCTGAAAAGATATTCTATCAGTCCTTGAGGAAGGTTAGTGTTCAAATTGTAGGGGCTCTGGCAGAAATATTTAAAATGTCCTTGCCAAGGGTGTGGTTCTGGAGAGTTGGAGGGTAGCTCGTGTTCCATTATTTGAAAACAAATGCTCCAAAATTAACCTGGAAATTATAGGCTGGTGAACTGGATCTCAGTAGTAGGTAAATTGTTGGAAGGTGTTCTAAGATCAGATTTACAAGTATGTGGATAGCCAATGAGTGATTAGGGATAGTCAACATGACTTTGTGCTTGGAAGATCTTGGTATGTTACAGAAGATATCAACTCTGGCTGCATTCTATTGTGCCACAATCCGGTGTGAAACCCTAAACTTCACACTAATTGACAGTGACAGTAGAAAGCCATAAATTCTTGGGATAATTTCTCTTTGTTTTGCTATCATTTTGCTATGATTGAGTATCATACTTTGTTGCATTGAAAAAGTAAGACTATTCTCATTCAGAATTCATTTTCAGTTCAGTGTTGTTCAAAGGGATGCTATTTAAAACAGTTACAGCAGTTGATGTCATTGAGAATGCTGAACGAGTATGGTGGGAGGGTGTAAAAAATTCATGTCAACCAATCTAGGAACATATTAAAATAAACACTTGTATAAGGATCAGTCATTCAAACAGTGTAGCAAAATGCATCATGAATGGTTGATGGAAAATATTCAAAAGAAACATGTGCGCTGCTTTTGAACAATAGCTGCATTTTCCATTACAAAAGAGTGCACAACTCAGCAAGAATTTAAGATTACTAGTTATTTCCTGCAGCATTGTTCATGTACAAAAAATAGGTCTCTTGTAACTAATATAAATGCGACATTTAAAGTAAATCTCGCTTGCAGAATATTTACTGCCATCCCCAAGTTGGGTAGTCACCTTTTTAATCTATCGAACTCCCTCAGTGTTGTTTGATTGAAAATTCTAGGATTGTAAGCAAATAATGATGAAAGAAGCAGGAATATTTGTGAAATGAAGGCAAGTTTAGCCTACACTTAATCAACTGTACAGAACAACGGAACATTACAGCACAGAAACTGGCCCTTTGGCCCTTCTCGACTGTGCCAAACTATTTTTCTGCCTAGGCCCACTGACCTGCACCCAGTCCAGAATGCTCCATACCCCTCCATGTACCTGCCCAAATTCTTCTTGTATGTTAAGAGTGAGCCTGCATTCACCACTTCAGCTGGCAGCTCATTCCATACTCCCACCACTCTGTGTGAAGAAGATGTTCCCCCTAAACTTTTCCACTTTCCCCTTAACCCATATCCTCTGGGTTTTTTTTTAATTTCACCTACCCTCAGTGGACAAAACCTATTTACATTTATCTATCCCCTTCATAATTTTAAATACCTCTATCAAATCTTCCCTCATTCTTCTACACTCCAGGGAAAAAAGGCCCAATCTGCTTAACCTTTCCCTGTAACTCAGTTCCTGAAGTCCGGGCAACATCCTAGTAAATCTTCTCTGCACTCTTTCAATCTTATTGATATCTTTCCTGTAGTTAGGTGACCAAAACTGCACACAATGCTCCATATTTGGCCTCACCAATACAGCATTACTATATCATCCAACTCCTACATTCAATACTTTGATTTATGAAGGCTAAAGGCTCTCTTTACAACCTGTAAAGGTTAAAACCTTTTGCTTTCTTAGTAATTTTGTGCCCTATCCATTTTAGCATAAGTATTGTTTGTAGTGTTATCAATAGTTACTATGGCATCATATGCTGTAATATCCGTGCAGACTTTAAGTTTGCTTTTTTCATTCTTCGAAGAACCACGAAAGATACGCGAGCTCGAAATACACTTTTAAAAATTCGTCTTAATCATTTCTTATAATCTTAATTTGTCTTATATAATTATTTCTTTAAATATAACCAAATGCTTTGTTTATTCATCATTGTGAAAATCTTGATACGAAATTATGCAAAATGTTTATCTGTTTATATCAACAAATTAAAGCTACCTAAATCTGCATCTACAGAGTTTGGTTTGTTGAATTAATTAAGATTGTAATTCAGAATATCGTCCTTGCGTTTTTTTGAGGATGACACATTTTGAAAATGGGAAAATACTAGAAAATGGTTTGTCCTTCCATAATGCAATTCCTCACACTTGTCTGCATTAAATTCCATCTGCCATTTTTCAGCTGGTCCAGATACCTCTGCAACTCTTGAAATCCTTCCTCGTTCTCCACAACACTTTCAATCTTTGTGTCATCTGCAAACCTGCTGATCAAATTTACCATATTATTAACATCCAGATCATTGATATAGATGGCAAACAATGGTCCCAGCACCAATCCCTGAGACACACCACGAGCCACATGTCTCCGGTATGAGAAGCAATCATCTACCATCACTCTCTGACTTCTTCTGTATAGCCAATGTCAAAATCAGTTCACTACCTCACCATGAATTCAGAGCATCTGAACCTTCCTGACCAACATTCCATGTGGGATCTAGTCATAGGCCTTCCTAAAATTCATGTAGGCAACATCCAAGCCTTTCCTTCAACTTCCCTGGTAACCTCCTTGAAAAACTCAGATGGGTTAAACAAGATCTTCCAAGCACAAAGTCATGTCGACTATCCCTAATCACTCATTGGCTATCCACATACTTGTAAATCTGATCTTAGAACACCTTCCAACAATTTACCTACTACTGAGATCCAGTTCACCAGCCTATAATTTCCAGGTTAATTTTGGAGCATTTGTTTTCAAATAATGGAACATGAGCTACCCTCCAACTCTCCAGAACCACACCCTTGGCAAGGACATTTTAAATATTTCTGCCAGAGCCCCTACAATTTGAACACTAACCTTCCTCAAGGACTGATAGAATATCTTTTCAGGTTCTGGGGATTTATCCACCCTTATTTGCTTTAATACAGCAAGCACCTCCTCCTCCATGACCTTACTGTTTGCATTTCTAACTCTCCTTGACTCTGTGCCAGTCTCCTAAGTAAATACTGATGCAAAAAAAAAATTAAAATCTCCCCATCTCTTTTAGCTCCATACATAGTCAACCACTCTGATCTTCAAGGGGACCAATTTTGCCCCCGACTATCCTTTTGCTCTTAATACCTGTAAAAACCCTAAGGATTTTCCCTCACATTGTCGGCCAAAGCAACTTCATGCCTTCTTTTAGGCTTCTGATCTCTTTTTTGAGGTTTTTCTTGCATTTTATATCATCCTCAAGTAGCTCATTTGCTCTATTATACACCTCTCTCTTTTTCTGAATCGGATCCCCAATATCCCTCAAAAACCAAGGTTCCCTATGCCTGTTAACTTTGCCTTTAATCCTGACTAGAACATACAAACACTTTACTCTCAAAATTTCACCTTTGAGTGTCTTCCATTTACCTCGCACACCTTCCCAGGAAACAACTTATCCCAATCCATGCATTCTATATCCTTCCTCATATCCTCAAAACAAGCCTTTTTCCAATTTAGAATCTCAACCTGAGGACCACACCTCTCCTTTTCCATAATTAACAAAACTAATGGCATTATGATCAGTGGACCCAAAGTATTCCTCTACACCAGGGGTGTCAAACTCAAATTCACAGAGGGCCAAAATTAAAAACTTAGACTAAGTTGTGGGCCAAACTAAATATTTATTGAAAATTTTCAACAACATCTGCATGTTTTCTCTTCTTTCAACACATTTTCTTATTAAAAATAAATGTTTAATAATAGTTTTGGTTAAACTCTTTCCAGAAGAAGCATTAACAAATGAGAAATAAAATATTCAATAAATAATATTTCTCAATAGCCTTTAAGCTCCTTTTAAATTTATTTTTTTTCACAAGTCAACAAGCCAACTTGCTTCAATGACAAACAGGTTTGTCTTTTAAAATAATGAAATGCCTCCCACCTGTCTTGAAAGGTCCTGTTTTCTGTCTTTCGTTTGGCCATTTTTCGTAAGGGGTTTATTACGTGCGAGTTGGGCGACAGGTCGCAGATGCTAATGAAAGTAAACAGAGGAGGTGGGGGCGATTAGCGGGCTGACGCCAACGCATTTGCAAAGCATTCTGGGATTTGTAGTATTAGCTGTGCATGCGCTATACTGGCACGGCGGCCAGCTCTAATACATATTTGATATGATCTTGCGGGCCAAATATAATTATATCACGGGCCAAATTTGGCCCGCGGGCCTGAGTTTGACATGTGTGCTCTACACATACTTCTGTCTCCCATCCTGTCTTGTTCCCTAATAGGAGATACAGTATTACACTCTCTCTAGTTGGTACCTCGATATATTGATTTTGAAAACTATTCAGAACACATTTGACAAACTGGAAACCATCTAGCCCTTCTACAGAATAAGATTCCCTGTCAATATTAGATTAGATTCAATTTATTGTCATTGTGCCAAGTAAAATATAAAGCCAATGAAATACAATGAGCATCCAACCAGAAGTTGAAAATAGTGCTACATACAAATAAGTACAATTTTTTAAACTTCTGGTTGAATGCTCATTGTATTACCTGTCCTGTAATATGTGGAAAGTTATAATATCTCCTATAATTAGAACCTTATGTTTCCTGCAGCTGTCTCCCATTTCTCTACAGATTTGCTCCTCCAATTCATGTTGTCCATAATACAACCCAATGATTGTGGTCATACCTTTCCAGTTCTTCAGCTCCACCAATATAGCCATGGTAGACAAGTCCTCTAGTCTTTCCTCCCTGAGCACAGCTGTGATATTTTCCTTGACAAGCAATGCCACTCTTCCCCCTTTCATTCCCCCACCCCATTTTATTATGTCTGAAAAAACTGAAGCCCGGAACACTGATCTTCCCCTCCTGCAACCAAGTTTCACTAATAGCCATAGTATCATAATTCCACCTGACAATCCAAACTCTAAGCTTGCCTGCCTTTCCTACAATAGTTCTTGCATTGAAATTGATGCATCTGAGAACATTTCCACCATGTACAACCCTTTGACTTCATCATTTCCATCCTCTAGCCCCTCTCTGCTCTGGCATTGTGGTTCCCATCCCCCTGCAAATCTAGTTTAAAAGCTCCCTGGGGCAGCACTAGCAAACCTTCCAGCCAGTTCAGATGCAAACTGTCCTGTCGATACATGTCCCACCTTCCCTGGAAGAGAGCCCAATAATCCAGAAACCTGAAGACCTGCACTCTCTCTTTAGCCACATGTTAAGCTCCTTTTACTTACCTCAGTTGCATGTGGCACGAATAGCAATCTTGAGTTCACACCCCCAGATGTCCTGTCCTTCAACAGTGCCCAACTCCTAAACTCTCTTTGAAGGACCTCATCACCTTCCTACCCATGTCTTTGGTTCCTACATGGACCATGACATCTGACTACTAACCATCATTCCTGAGAATGTTATGAATTCACTCTGCTATATCTCGAACCTTGGCACCTTGGAGGCAACATTCCATCTGGGAATCTTGATCCCTTTCAAAGAACCTCTTATCTGTCTCCCTAACTATGGAATCCCCTATCACTACAGCTCGCTTCTTCTCCTCCTCTCTCCCCTTCTGAGCTACCAGACGAAACTCTGTGTCAGAGACCTGATCGCCATAGCTTGTTCTCCCACCCCCCACCCCGCCAAATAGTATCCAAAATGGTATACTTGTTATTGAGGGGAACGACCACAAGAGTGTTCTGCACAAACTGCCTGTTCCCTTTCTCTCAATTGACTGTCATCTAGCTACTGTTCTCCTGTTTGAGGACTGAATGGCTTCTTTCTCTGTTGTAATTTTTCTTCAACTTCAAACTAGCTGAACAGGTAATGAATTGGCTGTAAAATGGGAAGTGAGTTGTGATAAAGGGTCAGTTATTCATTCTGAAAAAAGGAAGTTCCACAAACCTGGGACCAGTGTTATTCTGGGCAGAGTAGCAAACCTATCACCAACATTTGCAAATGCTCACACAGGAAGAAACTGGTATTTGGGACAAGGAAATAGATCATTGTGATAGATCAGCTTTAATATTGATATTTGAGAAGTGAAGGACTGAAATCAGAAATGCAATCTATATTTGAAAGAAACAATGGCATGAAGCAGCAAAGAGATTGAGGGATATTACAAACAATCATTAAATACACCATCATTTGCCAACAAGGTCATTAAAAATGCTAACATGATCCTGGCATCATTCTTGGAAAGAGCAAGTTCAGTGAACTTGAGGTACAGAACCTAAATCAGGCAGCCCAAGATATTGTCCAAGGTTCTAACCTGCATCCAGCTGAAAAAGTCATTGAAACACTAAATAAATTGAAGAGAAAAAAGTTTACATGAATGGGATCAGACTTGATGGTATAACTGTTGTGAAAGCTAACAAAAAAAAAATTGATGGAAATCATGGGATTCAAGTTAGGATCCTTAAAATTTCAAATGGTCTGACATGGTAGATGTTTTTAACTTGCAAACAGATCCTTTATTCAGGATCATGTATAGTCACAAATACCACAGAGAAAGGAAAAAAAAAATTATTATAGTCATTCATAGTCGTTACTGGTAATATGAGAAACTCATTACCATAGGATGTGGTTGAGCCAGATAGCTCAAATGCTTTAAAAAGGAAATGGTGCAAGATAAAACGGAAAAGAAAGCCCTGCTGAAAGACAGGAGGCAGACAGAATGATAAAAATATCATAAGTATTTACACTAGAACAAACAAGTTGATGAATGATGCAGTTTATACTTACATATTCAATGTAAAATTTGAGAGAACACAGGACAGAGGGCTGAGAACAACATACCAAGGTCAAATTCTTTCAAGGATAACAGAACAAAGCTTTTTGAAACTGATATTAGCTTATTTATATGGAGAGGTACCTATATGTCATTCCAAGTCAGTCATCCATTTTAATTATTATTATTAACACCTTCCACTTGCTTCTTTATGATAAAGTATCATAGAGATCATACACCATCTGTTCCGTTTTTCTCACAAAATTTGCACTATCACTCAGGTACAGAATTTATGCTGAACATGCAATAATGCAGCATACATTGAAGGATGCCGAAAAGCCCAGTACACTCAATTTCTGGACTCTGGAATCAAATTATATGAAGCAGCCTAAGACATTAGCTGCAAAGTACAGTGAACTTCGGCACCGATTGTCAGTTTCAAGGTTAGTCTGTCGTCCCTTTCACACCACCAATTACATCTGAGTTAACCCGCCAACATCGTGGGTCAAATCGTGTGGTGTGAAATGACATAACTGGACAGGGTAAATAGATTTCAACCGGGCTCTGATACATGGAGGGAGCAAGTGTCATTTAACTCACCAATCACCTTCTGGCAGTGTGAAAGCACAACCTACTCTCACATTATCATCACTGGGAGACAGCAGCCCCCTTAAAATCCCAGAATTACCTGCAAATAATGGTGCAGTGTTAAAGGCTTCTGGGGTCAGCTTGCCCTGCAAATTTTCCTATTTCCTAGGAGGGTTGGCAGTGTGAAAGGGGGTTGTAGTTATTGCTATTTGTCTAGGTGGATTTAAAAAGGAATTTAATTCCTCTACTTTTACATGAATACAAGTCGAAATGCATACATAAGCATGTTTCTCAATACACAAGCCAATTAAAATAGTTAATGGTGCTGTGTTGGTACCAAACCACAAAATCCTTAAGATGGTGTAAACAATGCTTAAATGGTTACCAGGGACTAAGCACAAATGCAAAGATATGCAAATCATTTATTTCCACCTTAATCATCTGATGAAGCATATATTCAACTGCAGACAAAATATTGTGCCATCACAAACAAAATGTAGTAAAGCCTGTTATCTGGCAAAAAGGAACATAAATAAATAAATAGAATTAAAGTAAGAATGCAAATAAAAGTTTAAAATTGTAAAATTAGATGTTCTCTGAAACTGTTTGAAGTTTGAATTAAGTTGTGTTTGAATAAAATGGTGTCGTCCAGGATGAAGAGCTGGTTAATGCCACTCACTGTTGCGGTAGCTCTCAGTGTCTCCTTATCCCTACTTAGTAAGTCTTCATTTTTATTAGTATATTATTAAGTATATTAGTATGGCTTTAACTGTAAACATTGTCTTTGGGGCTGCTCAGTGGAGGGGGTCAACCTACAGATGCAACGACAGTTAAATGTTTTCAAAGAATGTGACTGAAAAAGTAAAATGCTTTAAGGTTTATAAATTTATGAAAGTAAAGTTTGTTCAGTACAGCACTTGAAGCTTATAAAAATATCTGAGTAGATGAATTGATAGCAGAGTGCAATATGGTCATTTTCTCCCATATAACTGTAATTCTGCAGCTTTGTAGTAAATAGAGCATAAATTCTTGCACAGACATCGATTTCAGCCAAGACTATCAAAATAACTCAGTGAAGTTGCAAAACCAGGGTTAAGAGTCTGCACATTATACAAATTGAAAATATAATCATTTCTAAACTCTTATACAGGTTAGTGATAGTACATTTAAACATACTGGTTTAACCAGTAAATATTAAATAGAATTTTGTGTTCAGTAATAGAAAATTGAGCAAGGCAAAAGGGTGCTTGGCAGTTATGTTTACTTAATATCCCCCATGTATCTTGCAAAAACTTGCCCATGCCACAAATACCACTTCTGCTGATCAGAAATTCCAAATGGAAATTTGTCAGTTTGACTAAATAACTGCAGTTTTCCAGCAATTAAAACACATCACCCCAAACATTCAGCCAAATTTTGCGCCATTTAAATTTCAAAAATCAAAGTTGCCATTACCCAAGTAAAAATTCAAAGGCAACAAATATGAAAAAGCAAAAATCTGCAGATGTAGGAAATCAGACAAAAGTTGTCTGCTTCTCTCTTTACAGACTCTATCTGAGTTGCTGAATATTTACATTATCTGATTATATTAAATGTGTTCCTCTTAAACCATTTGAGATCTTCAAAATTAACTTGTGATACAACAGGTATCAATTTCTCACTCATTTTTCCATATACATTTAATTATGATAATATTTTTAAAGTCTGAGCTAGAATTATCATATGCCTAAACTTGCATCAATGGAGTTATGATGTTACATTCCTTCTTGGTGGATTATTTCATGCAACATTAGAATAATTTGAACATATTAAACTGTTTTTTTTTAAAAAACCAATCACAGAAACTCAATTCCAGACAATCTGAAACTCAGTAAATGTAAAGATCCAAACAAAATATAACTTTATAAATTACAAGGCAATGGAGAGGAACTGAAAAAAAAAATGAAGATACAACTATTTCTTTGCAAGGGGGTTTCCAAACATGTTAACCAAAATACATTTTTACCCAAGGGAAATAAACACAAAAATCACCAAAATGAAAGATCGAAGATTGTTTAAACTCTGCGAAAAAGCTCCAAAAACAAAAAGGTTCTAAACTTTGAAACAGAGAAGTGCTTTTCACAGAAAAGTTAGGAATGTTTGCTTTTTGGTGACCAGTTTTCTACCATCCTGGATCTGTTCTTTTATGGCTATGACATCCTTGTTTCATTGAATCCTTGGCCAGCTTATCCAGTTACTTCATTGGCACCAGTTTTAACTTTTTAAATTTACCTTTTTTAATTTGTAAATCAATGATCTGCCTTCAATAGGACTGCAGCTATCTAACCCTTTATTTCCTGTAAATGATGCGTCACTTGCTGAGTTTCTCTAGCACATTTGTGCATTGAAGCTATCTAACTATTCTGTTGACTGGGTCACTGCAATTCAAACTACTTTCTTTCCTACCCCAGAAATCATACCTAATGACATGTTGCTGAGTGGATCACTGCCCAAACATATTGTGAGTCTTCTTACACTACCACTATTCCACTATTTCTCAGGCACTTATCTTAAATGGTAAATGTCAGAATGAGATGCCATTACCTTGAACCAAACACAAGCACAAGAAAAAAAACTAAACTGGTTTAGGAAGCTAAAACCAAAAATGACCCCTCTTTAAACACAATGGCTAAAGCAAGTGCTCCAAAAAAGTTTATTTGAGCTTACTCACCACACATCAAACTGGCAGATATTCATCTATACATTACTGTGCAAAATTCAAAATATTGCAGAAACTCAACATCCATAACGGGAAATGGATACATTTACAGTTTTAGGTAAAACCCTGCTTCATAGTAGCCCTGATACAGGCTTTTGACCAGAAACATCAGATATCCAATCTCCCTTCATAGATACTGCCTGATCTACTGAATTGCTCCAGCACGTTTTTGCTCAGGATTCCAACATCTGCAGTATCATGTGCATATAATTTGTCCTATTTCCGGCATAGTGACACCTACTCCTCATCCAGAGACCTGCAATATTCTTTCTCCACATCTTCATCTTTCCAATGTAGTATCCAGTGTCAGAATACTGCAACAAAAATAAATTTTGAGTTTGCTCACACAACACTTTTTGAGAGCACCAAATTCATTGTTTAAATTTTAAATACCATTTCTTGGATTTTCTCGAGTGGTAAAAATGAAATTGGTGGGTTGGTGCAGTGGGCGGGGCAGCACGGTGGAGTCAGTGTAGCGGGGCAATGTTTCTTAGAGTGCCAGTGATCGGGACCAGGGTACAAATCCCGCAATGTCTTTAAAGAGTTTGTATATTCTCCGTTTCTGTGTGGGTTTTTCCCGGGGGCTCTGGTTTCCTCTCACTGTTCAAAATATACCAGGAGGTTGTAGGCTGATTGGATGTCATTAGAGGGCACAGGCTCGTGGGCCCAAAAAGATCATTTAAAAATTGATTAAAAAATTTAAATTTCAGAGAATGGGAGTAAATTTTGTGCACATGTAGGACAATTGTTAGAATTGGGGGAAAACAGGGCAAATTGTCATCATTCAACTGACATTTTATCATTGTCTCATCTTGTGGTCAATGCTGAAATTTGAGGTTTTCATGACCTTTGTCATTCCTGGCTAATTCCTTGGATGGGAGAGTCATCTCATCAAGGGAGGTTAGACATCTTAGACCTGTATTCCTTTGAGAATGACTGGTGACCTTATTTAAACATACAAGACAGTGTAGGTGTGAGATGGTTTTACTTGGTAGAGAATCACAAAGATGGCATAGCTACAAAATAAGGGATTTGTCACTTACAATTGTTTTGCAGGGGTTTCAAGGTGGAGGTGGTTACATCTGAAAAAAAGTCAAGGAAATGGGGGTTATGGAGAACCAGTACAAAAAGGACCAGGCTCGTAATCGTGATCACATTGAGTGGTGGGACAGACCTGATGGGCTTGGTGCTTTACTCCTGTTATTTTGTTTCTAATCATTGATATGAAGAATCTCAAGTTGTACGGAGCATTTAACAGGGGGAAAATATCAAAGTACAGTAATTCACAATATGAAAAACACAGTAAATGAGGAGGGTAATAAGTGGTCAGAGGAGGTACAATGTTGTAAAAACTACTTTCTTAATGAATCAAAGTTTCAAAGTTTCAAGACACAATATCTATGTAATTACAACTTTATAACACACCATAAATAGACTGGTAGTTTAAAAGTACCCGTCACAAACCAAATATGCATTCTACACAAGTGTTGTCTTCAAATGTGAAAAAAATTTGTGGATAACTACATTCATTTGAATGGTTCAAAATATCTAATCAATTGGAGCTTTAATTGGAGTTAAGAGTACGAGAGCAGCTCAGTACAAAGTACTGCAGCCTGACACTGTCAAGTCTGCCTGACAAAGAAAACAACAATTGTTTCCAGACAGATAGGTTTTGTTTGTTTTTCAATCAAAACAGTGAAGCCCTTTCTTGGTGAAACGTTACAATATTTCACTTCATCAGGAACCAACTGATGAGTATTTTTGATATTTGAAACCCTGAAATATAGGGTCACATCCAAAAAAATACAAAGGGCCTTTATTTAACTAATGCTGCAGAAACTCTGCAAGTCACATAGCTAGTCAAGACAGATACATAGCAACTGCTTAGGCCTGAACCCTTCATCAAGGTATGCTGACATAATGTATTTGTAAAGATATCCACGCACCATTCTTTGTGAATTAATAAATGTTCACTGTAGCCCTTTTTATACTGAAAAGCTGCATTACTGCCATATACAAGACCCTCCTTTGAAAGCCAGCTTGCTTCATCACACAGAACAGAAGAAAAGCCAGGTCGGTGACTCCTTTTACACAGCAAGCCAGCTTCCCGAAGCAAAGGAGGAGGGACATGTAGCACAGCAGCATCAGCCTCTAGTATGATGTAAAACATTAGTGCCGGGAAGTGACATTGCTTTGCACTAAAAATGGCCGTGGAACAGCAGATGCATTTGCTAGCCATGTACATTTTGTGCCATCTTAGAAAGCAAGCACATCTTCTGCACACCATAATCAACTTTATTAAGCATGCTATATCACAATTGCATGTACAACTTGTTTCTGCAATCAGAAAAGCATTCGAGGAAAATTTGAAGCAGGGAGAAGCTGAGGCAGAAAGGTGCCCGGAACTCGCGTGCCATAAATTGAGACTTTTGGGTCTTCTGAGTCAATTCGTGCTGGTAGATAGAACAATGTGGAGGAGAGACACCACAGGGGCCCATGTTCTGGCATAAATGTCCTTAACAATTTTGAGGAAGATGAGTGGTGGAGTCATTTTCGTATGTCTTAGAACATTTTTAACTTTGTATTGGAACTCATTGAGCCTCACCTGAAGCTCAAGAGAACAAAGTGGTGACAGGCTCTGGAACGTCAGCTTAGACTCATCGTTGCTTTGTGGTGGTATGCTACCCCATGTGAATATATTTTTGGTGTCGGTCTCGCCAGTGTTTGTGTTGGTACACCATGTTACTGGAGCATTGAGGAGGACCCTTTCTAAACATTTTGTCAAACTACCAAGTGGTGCGCGTATCTAGGAGACAATGTACGGATTTGCAGAATGGGGATATCCAATGTGTGCTGGTGTCATCAATGGGACACATATTCCCAAGACGACACACAAGCCTACTACAATCGGAAAGGGTGGTACTCGATTGTTTTTCAAGCTGTTGTTGACTACAACTACTGGTAAGGATCTTGACCTGAATTACAATTATCTGTCTTTATCAGTGAATGTGTTTCATATGTCGATCTATACACTCATCCCTTTGTTTTTCCAACTTCACAGATGTTTATGTGGGTTGGCCTGGTCACTTGCATGATACTCGAGTTTTAGCCAACTCAGCCATCTACAGAAAGGCCGAATATCAAGGCAATTACCTCTTCCTACGTGAAGTAAATTTATATACTCTAATGCACTGTAATGTATGTGTAGATCACACAATAAATCATATTTTTATCATCACATGTAACCATATAGGATTCAATGACAATGACATTTTTATGTTTAACTGACGGAATGGTTGACTGACTCAACTTCAAATGAAACATGACAAGCTCTTGGGTTTGTTTCTATCCTGTCGTTGTAAAGCGGCCACTAGAAAACATTAGTGAACTAATTGTGATTTCAGAGGTTGCTTAAGATTTTATAAATCTATGTTGCTTGGCCTACAGAAATCCAGAACTGTTAACAGAGTGGAAATCCCTGGCATCTATTTGGAGACATAGCTTACCCCCTCAGGAAGTGGCTGAAGAAGGGGCTCAAGAACCACTAGGCACTCAATCAACAGCAGTGAAAAGTGGCTGAAGGGGTTCATGAACCACCACACACTCAATCAACAGCAGTGAAACTTTAACTACCTTTGAGGATGGTGGTAGAAAATGCTTTCAGACATCTCAAAGGACGCTGGTGGTGTCTAGCCAAGCAACTTGAAGTTTGTACCACTTTTGTATCAAACGTTGTTCTTGCCTGTTATGTTCTAAATAATATACATGAAATCAACAAGGAACACTTCTTGCCAGAATGGAACACTGATCTGCCCGATCTCCCTGAGGAGCTTGATCAGGTTGAACAAAACAGTCACCTGGCTATCCGTGAAGCTATTATGTTCATTCTGTAAACTTATTCTGTAAATTGATTGTATACATTGTGTGAATGTAAGCTGATGAAGCCAACAAATAATATCTTTTAATAAATGTTTATGGTCCACGTCAGAAATATTTAGTGCACTTAAAACAGTGGTTTTCAAACTGCCCCCCAAACTCACATTCCACTTTAAGTAATCCCTATGCCATAAGTACTCTGTGATTAGTAAGGCATTGCTTAAGGTGGTATGTGAATGGGAAGGGAAGGTTAAGAACCACTGCTCTAGACCCAATTGTTACTGAAATATTCTGCTTGAGAAAAATTGTCAATGGCCCATTTACTTTGGAGTTATGAAACCATGCACATAACAGATCAATTAGGTATGATTAAAACAGTGGTTTTCAAACCTTTTTCTTTCCAACCACATACCACCTTAAACAATCCCTTACTAATCAGAGCACGTATGGTATAGGGATTGCTTAAGGTGGTATGTGAGTTTAGGGGCAGTTTGAAAACCACTGACTTAAAACATGTAAAGAACATTAACAATAAAGAGTTCAAATACAACTGTGCAAAGTAAGAAGACACTTATAATGATGTTCTAAAGTGTTAAGGCACAAATCAGAATGGATTAATTTTACATCTCTCCAGTAGTTGGGAGGAATGTGGACTAGATGACACATATGCTTCACCCGTCTGGATTAGCGGATGTTGTCATGTGGCGGGAAAAGTAATAGTGCCTCCGGGATGGAGTAGTGCTGTACTAACATGCGGGAGTTTGCTTGTGGAGAGGGAGAAGGGCACTGTTGGACAGTGGCAGCCGTTAGTGAAATCAGGTCTTGCAGAAGTGAGGCCTGATTCCTCAACTCCTGCTGAATGCCTTCAAGTATGGTGCAGAAACCATTCATCTGTTGTGCCACCCATGCCACATACTCCGCCTCCTGAACTTCTCTCCACATCCGCTCCTCATGTTTCCTCTACCCTTCCAGACGACACCGTTCCCTCTCTGACTCCTTATTGTCCATTGAAAGCAGCAGATTCCATATCTCCTTTGACATGACCTGTGCCTTAGTTGGTTTCTGCTTTTTTTTGGCTGCGGCTGGATTCCTAGAGAACAACACAAGCCATATTAACGAGATGGGTCCTTATGGGAAAACACACTCTAAGACACATGAGCACGATGGTAATCACAAACCAAAATATATTTTTTTTACCTGGCTGATGATGAGGCCCAGCTTGATCAATTCTAGTGGTGGTGACCATCTCCAGGCTGCTAACGTCTCCTGCATCAACACTGCTGCTGGCGGTGGGGAGGGGGGAAACAGCTGGATTCTCCATGATGCTCTGAAGTGCGACCAGGTTGGCAGAGTGGCTCGTTCTCCAGACTGACTAGCACAGATCAAAATAAGGCCAGTTCAGGCATCCTCTGCCACTCCAGCTTTTATGACCCACGACCTGATGAAATTTCTTGCTGAGGCAGTTTCAATTTTGTTATTACCTAGGCTTTGTTCCATTTAAAGCCGTGGTCCATGAGTAAAGTGGCCAGCCTTTCAAAAACTAGGCCATCCTTCACCGTGCCCATTACCTTGCGACTTACTTCATCCTGTGCCCTGAGACTTAGGAGCTCACAGACCTTGTTATCTCCCCAGTTGCAAGACATGGTGAGAGTTGAATGGATCCTGAATGTATCTGATCACTGCTGCCTTTGATGTTGGTAAATTTTGAATGTTCTGCACTTAAGTCGCACGCAAAAGACGTCATCGCAACATCATCTTCCCTTCCTGTTTCGACCCAGCAACACGGCTCGATCTTTTTTAACTGGTCCTACTTCGCAACATTCCATCTCTTGACAATACCTACCTTGGTGAATTAAAGCCAGTTAAGTTCAGGACACCACCCCCCACCCCCCAACCGCCTTTGATGCGTTCACACCGCTAGGTAAAGTGTTCAAAAGGCGGATAATACCCGGCTTTAATAAAGAGGTATGCGAGACATCCAAGTAGGAACCTACACAAGAACTGAAGATGCTGAAATCTTGAGTACAAAGGAGCTGAAGGGACTCAGCAGGTTAGAGAGTGTCAATGGAGAGAAGTGGTCAGTCAGCGAACTGCTCCTGGGAGACCTACTTTATTAATTCTTAAAAATGGTTTTGACCCAAAATGTTGATTGCCCCATTTCTCTCCATGGATACTGCCAAACAAGTCCCTCCACCTTCTGTGTCTAAACTGCAAGGTGGATCTTTTCTACACTGTAATCACAAATATAGGCAGTGTAAATTCTGAAATAAGACACCCTTTGCACCACTGCACTGATTGAATTCCACTTCCTCTGCTACCCCTATGGCTCTCTGAACGCATGCATGTTTAAATGACCCATACCATTCATTATACACTTGAGTAGAGCTTCCAATTCACACTCAATGTGACATTCAATTAAAGTTGAATCCCAATTACACTTCATCTTGAAATACTATTCAGGTTCAGCAAAAGCAAACCCAAGATGAATGAAAACAATCATCCATTTCTATAAAAGAAACCATCTGATCCTTTATACTGCTTCATACTAGCAAGTAATACTTTTACAGAACAAATGAATGCCTAAACAATTAAAGTCTCTAAATACAAAAGCAATTATATGCACTGAAGTTTTACTAATAAGCTAAGAAATATGAGTAAACAAATGGAGCTAGAGAAACACAAGAACATATGCTGGAATTTGACGAACCAATAGGTGTTTTTATAGTGCAATGCTGCCCTGAAGGTAGCTTAACGTAAATGTAAAAAATGAACTTACCACTTTATGGAGAAGGCTGACAAAGCAAATCCAGCATTGCTTTCAACTCAGCAGCGTCTGGAGCCATCTTCCAGAGCTGAGGGAGATGGGGCAAGTGGTTCAGTAGTTCCGCCAATCGCCATGACATCATCCATATGCGCCAAGAGAAAGTGGTCAACACCCGAAATGGCGACTGAAGAGCAGGTAAGAGCACTAGTGGAGAACTGTTTAAGGAGCCTTAGAACAGGCAGATCTCCCGCGTAACATAATAAAGCTAATTACAGCATCCAGGATTTTAAAAATCCTGCTCCTGGCCACTGGGCTGACATCATCAATCCGCCCCTCCACTTTCAGTGGCATTGCCTTCACGGAGGAGGTGGAGAGAGTCACTCTTCCTCTGACTCTACCCTGTCTTCCTGAATCCGCTCTTGGAGTTTTCAACAAGATAAGTTAAGCGATGTAAAGGCAGATAATATCTACCTTTACATTTGCTTCCCCCCCCCCCTACTATAAAAAGGCCTTTATGAGAACCTGGAGGGAAGGGGCTAAAGGGATAAAGAGGAATTGTTGATATCCAAATCACTAACAGTTGACTGAAAAATGTGAAATGATCTGAATTACAAGATACAATAATTCACATCATTTAAACTTTCTGAACAAGAGATCTAAAACAATTTTATGTCAGTCACATTTTGCACTGAAGACCCAGACCCAAGACAACTATTGGGCAGCATTAAGAGCTAAATTTCTTCTGAAGAAAGGGGATTAATTTCATTAATTCCCATTAAATTCAAACATCCCTTTGAATTATTCACATCACTTGTTTCTGAAGATGCAGAGAATGTTAATGTTTTAAGTTGCTAAACATTAGCACTTACCATACTTGCTTCAGAACAAAATTTTCACTGCCTAATTAATCCTTCTATGGGAAGAACCAAGTTTTATTTTGTAGTTAACCTACAAATTATGCCATTGAAAAAAAATGTTGCAACTGGAACTTCAGATCCAACATACTAAATCCTCTGATCAATCTCATACCTCATGTGCTCAGCACAGAATTTATGTTGGATGCCTCCCTCATGCAGGTAACAGGATGCGGAAACTCTCCATTTACCTAAAAATTTATTCAAACACTACTAAAAATCACCACCTGGAAACCTTGAAATGTTGCACTCCAGAAATGGTCCAACCAGGGCTATTCAAAGTTTTAAAAAAACTTAAGGCCAACATTCTTATATCCATTTCATTATTTTTGTATCTCATTTTTAGAGATCAACATGCCTAAATTCACAAAAATCTCTTTTGGCTTCTGTGGATCTGAGCAGTTACAAATTTTACACTTGTCCCTCTTTGGTCCAGGTAGAAACCCCATGTTCACCCTGAAATCCCTCTGCCATAGTTTTGTCTTCTCAATCTTTGTAATCTTGTAATGCCAACTTCTAACTACACCACTAACCTGTGTGCTCTCTCCAGACTTGGCTGCATGTCTTTACTAGATTATTCAAATTATGAATGTAGTGAATTATTGAGGCTCCAGTACATCTTTGTGGTCATCTTTGCTCACATCCATTTAATTCAATGCCATTGCCCACCTAACTAAAGTCCTACCACCCCCACCCTCAACCCCCTCCCCTACAGCTCAGTAACTTGTTTGCAACTGCAGGATCTTCAAGTCTAGGTAACAGCCTTGCCAAATAAATTTTAGAAGCTAAATCAGCTATGGCCAAAGACACCCGCCTGCTTAGTTAACTTGTTTGCAAATCTACTTTGTCACCTCCTAGCCAGCATCACTTCCCCCCCCAACCCCTGCAAGAATAAATTAATACTATAAATTCTATTATTATGTCTATCAACTACTTTTTTTCCCCAAAAAAGGGACTATTTACTATTTTAAGAGATTTTCTAATACAAGAATGCCTCTGCATTCAATTTTGTGATTAGAGCTTCACTTTGCATTCATAGTTTTTTAAAAATAGGAGCAAGAGTGGGCCATCCGACCTGTTGAGCCTGCTCTGCCATTCAGAGAGATCATGGGTGATCTTAAAGTTCAGTACCCTGTCCCCACCTTCTCTCCATATATATATATATATCATTATAGAAGAATGATATATATATTATTATAGAAGACTTTTTACCCCCTCCATAAATCTTCGTCCGCGAAGCCAAGCCAAAGAAGAAAGATTATAGAAGAAACAATGAGGCATCTGGAGCAAAATGGATCCATCGGGCAGATGCAGCATGGATTCAGCAAAGGCAGGAACTACTTGACAAACTTACTAGAATTCTTTGAGAATGTAACAAGCGCAGTAGATAGAAGGGAGGAGATTGACGTTGTTTACTTGGATTTCCAGGAGGCATTCAATATGGTGCCGCACAAGAGACTTGTGCATAAGATAAGGATACCTGGAGTTGGAGGTGATGTATTAGTATGGATAGAAGATTGGTTAACCAATAGAAAGCAGAGAGTTGGGATACAGGGATGTTTTTCTGATTGCAATCAGTGGTGAGCGGGGTGTTGCAGGGGTTGGTGCTGGGCTCACAGCTGTTCACAATACATTAATGATCTGGAAGAGGTGACGGATTGTAGTGTATCTAAATTTACTGATGACATGGAATTGAGTAGAAAAGCAAATTATGCAGAGAAGAGTCTGCAGAGAGATTATAGATAGATAACGTGAGTGGGCAAGGGACTGACAGAGTACAGTGTTGTAAATGTTACATTATCCACTTTGGAAGGAAAAAAATTGAAAATCAGATTACTATTTAAATGGCAAGCAATAGCAGCATGTTGCTGTGCAGAAGGACTTGGAACTTCTTGAGTATGTAGGTGCAGCAGGCCCATCAAGAAGGTAAATGGAATGTTGATCTTCATTACTAGAGGAGTTGCATTAGGAACGGAAAGATTATGCTGCAACTGTACAAGGTTAGGCTGCATCTGGAATACTGTGTGCTGTTCCGGTCTCCTTGCTCGAAGAAAGATGTAACAGCTTTGGAGGAGGTCCAGTGGTTCACCAGGTTATTCCAGAGATGAAGGCATTAGCCTATGAAGAGAAATTGAATCGTCTTGGGCTGTACTTACTTGAATTTAGAAGAATGAGAGGAGATCCAACAAAAACATAAAATTATGAGAACTATAGATATAGATAGGTAAGTTATTAACATTGGTGGGGGTGATGAGAACTAGGGGACATAGGGTCAAGATCAGGATAGTAGATTTAGGATGGAGATGAGGAGGAGAAATGGCTTTTCCCAGAAGGTAGTGAATCTGTGAAATTCACTGCCCATTGAAGCAGTCGAGGCTACCTCGGTATTTACCTCGGTAAATATACTTTAGACAAAGTTGGACAGATTTTTACAAAGATGGGGAATTAAGGGATATGGGGAAAAGACAGGTGGGTGGAAATGAGCCCATCAGATCAGCCATGATCTCTCTGAATGGCAGAGCAGGCTCAACAGGTCAGATGGCCCACTCTTGCTCCTATTTCTTAAAAACTACTAATGCAAAGTGAAGCTCTAAGCACAAGTATTAGGTCTTAAATTAAAGTTTTTGTTTGAACATCTCCTGATGTTTCTCTGAAGTTTCACCCAATAAAAATTCTCAGGAATTTACTATTGTGACTCAGTCTCAACTTTCCAAACTTTCCTTTCCCAAAATCTAGCTTTAATAACTAAACTGTCTCATCTTCGATTGTTAATAGATATTAGAATAGGGGTTTCCAAAGTGATCGATACCAACACCCCACCCCCCAGGAGACGATGAGACCATCCAGGGGGTCGATAAATGCAAAGGGGTCAAAATGGGGGTGGGGGGTCGATAACATCAGGGTGGTTGGGGGGGGAGATTTAAAATAGTGCCTCCACACCACCCCCCAACCTCCTCGTCCAGTACAGTGGGGGGACTTATCTGCCATGAACTTTTGAGCGCCACTGTCACTGTTCCCCCTCATCGCGCATGTGCCAGCCACTACTTCACGCTTTGCCATCACATTTCCCCCTTATTGTGCATGCTCTAGCCTGCTGTGAACAACCTGTGGAATCCGGGACACTGCATTTAACAGGTAAGTGCCCTTTCTGTCCCTTAATTTGTTCTCCATTTGGGGGTGTAGAGCAACAGATGGTTCAAAAGCCGGACTGTCCAGCCTAAAAACTGGATGGCTAGCTACACTACCTAGCAACCCCCACCCCCCACTGCCAGGATTCGATGCTTGGGGGTCAATAAGGGACCATGTAATTAATCACTGAAGGGGTCAACCGTCTAAAATGTTTGAGGAACACTGTATTAAAACCCACAGAACACTACAGTACAGAAATAGGCCCCATTACCCCTTCTAGTCTGTGCCAAACTATTTATTTTGCCTGGTCCCATTGGCCTCCATACCTCTCCCATCCATGTGCCTGTCCAAATTCTTCTTTAATGTTGAAAAACTGAGCCCGCCTTGAGGTAGAATTTAACATGGAGCTCGGTCACATTTCTGAATGATGTGAATTGCACCGTAGCTGCTTTCAACTCAGCTGATGATTTTGCTGGTTACCCTGGATTCAAAAACCAGAATGGATCACATGCACCTGTATCTATTTCCGACCTAAAGGGTCAAGTTTTTCTTGGAACCATAGAACATTGCAGCACAGAAGCAGGTCTCATTATCAGATCAATAATAGTCCAGCACATGATCACCTGAAGTTGTTTAGCTTGCTGCCCTGCTGTTCCAAACATACTACTCCCTCAAAAAACTCATGATGTTTCTAACCTGTTACACAGCTCTTCCCAGCAAGTATCAATGTCACTCAATAAAACAACTTTACATTTACAAGAAGCATCAGAATTACATGAACATAGAACAGTATGGCACAGGAATAGATCCTTTGTTCATTTCTGTGGTGAACACTATGCCAAATCAGACTGAATCTCTTCTACCTGCATGTAATTCATACCTTCATTCCCTGTATATCCACGTCTCTCTAAATGCCATTTTATCATACTATCATCTGCTACGAGTAAAAAATATTTGCTCTGCTTCTTTGAAACTTTCCCTTCTCACCTCAAATACATTTCTGTTAGTGTTTAGCATTTATACCCAAGAAAAAGATTCTCACTGTCTACCCTAAACATGCCACTCATAATTTCAAGCTTCTTTCAGATTTTCCCTCAGCTTCCAACACTCAACAAAAAAAACCAATTTTATCCAATCCTCCCCAGAGCTCATACCCTCTAATTCAGGCATCATTCTGGGAAATCTCTTCCGTTCCCTTTCTAAAGTCTCTATTCTACATCATTCTTGTAATAGGGCAAACAAAATTCCACACAGTACATCTTAACTGAAGTTTCATTTAACTGCAACACAACTTTATTTTTATACTGAATGCCCTGACCAATGAAGGCAAGCATACCACATGCTGTACTTTCTTTGGCAACCATCTACTTGGTGGTCACTTTCAGAGAGCTATAAACTTGGGCCCAGAGATATCTTATTAATATCAATGGTCTTCAGGAACCTTCCATTAACTGCACATTTTCCTCTTACATTTGACCTCTAAATGTGCAACACCTTGCGCTTGCTCAGATTAAACTCCAAAGTGTAGTTGGTGCTAATAGGCCTGTCGTAGCCACTTAAAAGCTGAACAGTAATTTAAAGTGTGATAGTTGGGTGAAAGTACTTTTCCAAATTGGAGATTATTTTCCAGGATATTTATTCAGCTAAAAATAAAAATCCATTTCTTCGTCTTGCCAAGTAAGAAACTTGCCAGGCCAGATTTAAATCTGGTTAAAGTGCAATTTGAAAGGTTTTCAAAATATTCCACAACCATTTGATAATGAAAATTTGACATTTAGTTTTATTTTTAAACCATAGAGAACCTCCAGTAATACCACAGACATTTGAATAAAGGCAACACAAATGTAATGAACAAACTTTCTTGGGCTGAAGCCGATTTATGCCAGACAAGACTGGTATTAAGAGCCTGCACAGTGAGGCAATGTCTGGCAGATGCAAGCAAGAGAAGTGGCAATTAAGAGACATCGCTGAATCGGTGCAGTCTCATGTATTTTGACAACACTCCAGACCTTCAAATCAGGTGTCTAGACCAGAGAAAGGAATTTCAACACAAAGTAGAATTCCCCTTTCCCGGCACCTACGGGGAACACAGATGTCGGATATGTGAATTTTCTGGTTGACAGGCTCAATGCCTAATTAATACGCCCGCATTAACAATACACCGTTTAAAACACAAAAGAGAGCGTAAAGTGTAAACTAATTTGAAAATAAATCAGTATTGTAATCTTTAATTATATCAAGTTCGCTTTAATCAGGTAATTCCCATAACTTACAAAATTTAAATTCAAACCCCAGTCTCTGGCACTGCAACAGTGTTGCTCTGCCAAGTGTGCTGCCGTTATAATTTACTCCCACCAATTTTAAGCTCATGTATTTTTACTGACAACATATGCCAGCGTGTCAGACAATCCTCGAAACTTAAAAATGTCACCTCAAAAAATCTGTGTCATTTTATAAACTGGTGTAAAATCCAAACGCCGGTGAAGTCTCAAATCCACTGCCATCTTTTCCCTCCATATTCTATCCTCATCCTGCTGGCTTCAACTCAAGTGTCCCAGTCAAACCCTAGGTGCAATCTATCACATTCTCTGCACTGACAACCCAGCTCTCCTCCACGCAAATGTCCTGGTCAGGCTCAGTGCACCTTCCTCATGCTGACGATCTGGACCACCTCCATGCAAATGTCCCAATCAGCTATCAGTGCACCTTCCTTGTGCTGACAACCCGGCTCACTTCCATGCAAGTGTCCTGGTTGGGCCATCGGCACACCTTCCTCACGCTAACAACCTGGCTCACCTCCAGGGAAGACAGCAAAAAGAATGCACGTGCATTGAGGGACATTACTAGTTCAGCAGGGCAAACCTGGACATGTCCAACTAAGTCTCAGCGTTCTTCCATAGGGTCCATCTGCCTAGTCTTATTCGTTTGAAATTATTTATTTCTTTGATTTCTTTTTGCCTGTTGTTTGAGTTTCCAGTTGATTGAATTCCGAATAATGGGGATTGTACTGTACTGTATGGTTCCTTACCATCGATTATGCCTTTACCCATGTACTGCCCATAATGGGGATTGTACTGTACTGTATGGTTCCTTATCATCGATTATGCCTTTACCCATGTACTGCCCCCTGAACAAGGGGATTTAAGGAACATTTGTAATTATAACATCAAATACAGAATTTACTGGCAAACTTCCTCTTGTCAGTGAATCCCAATAATATAACAAGATTACATCTTCAAAAAATAGTTTAACTGGTAATTTTCAGGTACTACAATTACCACCAGTACCACAATTTTTGCAATAATCTTTTAATGTCCAAATGAAATATGAGATAGCATTTTAAATCTACAGCATTGCAAGTTTTAAATAAATGTAATGGTGCAGTGTATTCTAACTTTCAGATTACATAAGGTTGCCCCTTCCACCATAGTCACAGATTGCATAAAAGACAACCTGCCAATTAAAACAGGGATACCCACCCAATCACTCTATGCTGCTCAGAAAAGTACATATTTATAATCACCATTGCAAAACTAATTCAAAACAAGCGAAATACTTCAACTCAAAATAATAAGTGGTTTGCATATTGTGGACATACCATGACTGTTTTTTTGATCCTATGTGAAGGGCCTGGGTAGTCTGATGAATACAAGTCTGTCAGAAACAAAGAATTGATGAGCGTTGACTTCCCTAATCCTGATTCACCTGCAACACAAAGAAAGGTTTAGTGTTAGTGATGTTGATCACTTGCATGCATTCCCGTCTTTTGTAAAAGTTCCCTTCAACTTTCGAAAAGCATTCAATTTGCAGTAGCGTGATTATTCAAAATCTGTCAAAGTTAGTTAACAAATAGATGGTTAAAATGAGGTGTTGATGTGCCTTTTACGAGATTGCTTCAGGAAATTTTCTCCTATTTGTGGACTCCCAGGAACTGGAGGGTACTAATCCTCTCCACCATCATCCCATCAATGAAGGCAGATGCATGGCCCTTCAGTCTCCCCTTCTTAAAGTCCACAATAAGCTCCTTGATCTTGCTGACATTGAGAGCAACACTGTTGTTCTGACACCACACAACCATATTCTCGATCTCCAACCTATATTCTAACTCATCTTTTCCTGTTGATGGTCACCAAGGAGTTAACATTTTCTCCCTTCACTGATGCCAGCTGATCAGTTTTCTCATTTTGAATTTCTAATTCCAGTGTTTGGCTTTTCAGTTTTAGGAAATGGTCAGTCTAAAGACCTCTACAATCATATCAACATCCCTGTCAAAGAAAATATCTTTCAAATACTCGACCTCACAAAGCCCCATCTGTTTACTTTGAGCTTTACTTTGGTTAATTAACTTCAAAACAAAACCCTGAGGTGAAATGCGTGTTACAGCCAAAATAAATTTGTATGATTGTGACCTCTTAGCCATGCCATAATGTTGTAATACAATGGTGCATGAAACTTATCTTGGCACACTGTGGTGATCTAATGCAGAACTGGAATTGAATCACAATTAGGCTTCCACGTGTCTGTTTCCCATCAGGTCTGACCATCCTCTTTCTCCTCCTTACAACCTTATTCCCTCAAGAGGCAAAGGAATCACATGACCGCTCAATGTTTTTCCACTCTCATGTAAGAATAAATCAGAGATTCAACATGTTGACAAACACATTAAACTACATTTAGAGCAGCATGGTTAGTGTGACAGAGAAGCCGCAGATGGTGGTTGACTACACCCAGACAATCAACCGCTTCACGCTTCTGGATGCGTACCCCCTTCCACGGATCACGGATGCGGGTGAATCAGATCGCCCAATACCTCGTATTCTCCACTATTGACTTACGTTTGGCCTATCACCAGCTCCCGATCCACCGAGAAGACCGACCTTTCATGGCCTTCAAAGCGAATGGGCGGCTGTATCAATTCCTCAGGGTACCCTTTGGGGTCACAAGTGGCGTCACGGTCTTCCAGCGGGAAAATGGACCGGATGGTGGACCAGAATGGGCTAACTGCCACTTTCCCATATCTGGACAATGTCACCATCTGCGGATCACTTAAAATTATTTGCACACGGAGGATCATGATGCCAACCTTGAGAAATTTTTTCAGACTGCAATTCGGCTGAACTTGACCTACAATTTCGACAAATGTCTTCCGGACCACTCGGCTCGCAATTCTAGGTTGCGTGGTGGAGAACAGGGTGGTCATGCCAGACCCTGACCGCGTGCGTCCCCTCATGGACACAGCACCAGCCATGCAGGTTTGAATCCAGTGCTGTAAGGAGTTTGTACATTCTCCCCATGTCTGCATGGGCATCCTCCCACTGCTTTGGTTTCCTTCCACCCTTGAAAACTGTACAGGGTTTGTAGATTAATCAGTGCATTTGGGCGGCAAGGGTCCATGTTCTGGGAGGGCCGTTTCCCATGCTGTATGTCTAAATTTTTAAAAATTAAAACTGAATAAAAATCAAAGAGAAAAGGACTGCTGAAAAGTAACGTAGCAGCCAAAATGGTAGGAAATGTGCAGAGCAACCAAACCAGATTAGTTGGGCCATGTGGTTTCCTTCTCTGATCTGTTTATTTAGTTCTAAATTAGTACCAGAGTTCCTAGTTTTTAAACTCTTCAATGAAAAAATATTAATACACTGGCAAGGTCATAAGATCACAAGTAGGAGCCTCCATCAGCCCTGTCAAGCCTGCTATGCCATTCAATAATCTAGCTGAGGATTCTGCTCCACTTACCCGCTCCATTCCCCCTATTACTACCTACAAGATGCATTACTTCAATCTAAAGTAGAATTAAGTGTGCAAATAATTTTAAGGTTTGCTTTGCTTTGTTTTAAATTACTTCAACAAATTCAGTATTAAGCCAACCCTCAAAGCTTGCACAATTAATGCACAGCATTAATAACTAGGTTAATGTTGTGCAGTCCCATTGCACAGCATGAACCTAGGACTGCAATCTTGTGAATTACTGAGCATCATAAATTGAAAGATTCCACCTTTCCAATAAATCTGTCGGATTAGAATCTTCAACATTTCTTCGAGAGAAAGGATGTTTTCTATGACCAAATGTCCAACATCAATGTGATCAAGTCAATTCATAGCATCTTGCTCTAAATGAAGTTGCTTATATTAAAGAATGGCTGCACTTCAAATATGACACAATTGAAATGGTGGACTTTACAAAAGTATTTTTAAACCATTGCCCTGTATGGTAATTGGGTTCAATCACTCCAGGAGTTTTGCATTTACCATCAGCATTTGCAGTACAGTCTGACATTCTGAAAATTCTAGAGCTACAGAGAACTTTTAACTATTTCACAAGGAATTTTAGAAGTGTTTGCTCACCGATTGCTCATTTCAACTGCAGAAGTTGAAGGTTTGGTTGCATCTTATTTTCACTGAGTTGCTTTTTTTAAATTATTTTTTATTTTTCATACTGTGAACCATATCAACCAAAATATATACAAATATTTCTCATTAAATATACAGTGGCATTTTCTCCCTTTTTTCGCCTCCCCCCTTCCCACCCTCTCCAAAACCAATAAATATTCAACATATACAATACAATAAAACCATTAAACAATGTCATCACACAATGAATCAAGTCGTTTTGTCTTCTTATCATTTTAGGGGGCGGAGGTCCAAGGCAAGCCCACTCTTATGTTCCATGTATGGTTCCCAAATTTGTTCAAATCATGTGACTTTATTTTTTTAAATTATATGTTATTTTTTCCAATGGAATACATTTATTCATTTCCATGTACTAATGCTGTATTCTCATGCTCTCTTCCATTTTCCAAGTTGACATTATACATTTTTTTTGCGCTTTATCCAATTTGAAGCCTAAGCTTAATGTACATGTTCGTTATAAATCTTTTAATTATCATGTCTGTAATCACATATTCAAAGCTGCTTCCTTCTGGTAATCTCAGTCTGTTTCCCAATTTATCCTTTAAATAAGCTTTCAGTTGATGATATGCAAACATTGTACCATGAGTTATTCCATATTTGCATTTCAACTGTTCAAATGTTAATAAATTATTTCCCAAAAAACAATTTTCTATTCTTTTAATTCCTTTTCTCTCCCATTCTCTAAAGGAAAGGAATTGACAAAAGGGATTAGCGGATTTTGCGTCAATAGTAATTTTGGTATTTGGTAATTTGTTTTTTTCCTTTCTAAGTGAATCTTCTTCCATATATTGAGTAAATGATGCAGTACTGGTGAGTGAGCTTTTATATTGCACCAGCTTTTCATCCCACTTATAAAGTATATGTTCCGGTTCCTTCTCCCCTATTTTATCTAGTTCTATCTTAGTCCAGTCTGGTTTTTCCCTTGTCTGGTAAAAATCTGATAAATACCTTAATTGTGCTGCTATATAATAATTTTTAAAGTTTGGTAACAGCAAACCATCTTGGTTGTACCTCTCTGTTAATTTATCTAACGATATCCTCGGTTTTCCCCCTTTCCACAAGAATTTCCTTATTATTCTCTTTAGTTCATTAAAGAATTTCTCTGTTAAGGGAATTGGTAATGATTGAAATAAGTATTGTATCCTTGGGAAGACATTCATTTTAATGCAATTTACCCTCCCTATCAACGTTAGCGGAAATCATTTCCAATGTTCTAAGTCTTCCTGCAATTTCTTTATTAGTGGCTGATAATTTAATTTGTACAGGTGGCTAAAGTTATTATCTAACCTAATACCTAGATATCGGATTGCCATTTAAATAGTGATTCCTTTTAAAATTCTGTATAATCCGCATTACTCATTGGCATCATTTCACTTTTATTTGCGTTGATCTTGTACTCCAATATTTCTCCATACTCCTTCAATTTCTTATGTAATTCTTTTATTGATATTTCTGGTTCTGTTAAGTATACTATGATGTCATCTGTAAATAAACTGATTGTATACTCCTCCTTTATTTTTATCCCTTTTATTTTATTTTCTGTTCTTATCAGTTGTGCCAATGGTTCTATTGCTAAAGCGAACAGTGAGGGGGATAATGGAAATCCCTGTCTAGTTGACCTACTTAGTTTAAATTGGTTCAATACATATCCATTAACTGTTACCTTCACCAATGGTCCATTATATAATGCTTTAATCCAATTAATATATTTTTCTGGTAGATTGAACCTCTGTAATACTTTAAATAAATAATTCCATTCCACTCAGTCAAAGGCTTTTTCTACATCTAAAGCAACAGCCACTGTTGGCTTCTTATTTCCTTGAACTGCATGAATTAGATTAATAAATTTACAGACATTATCCACTGTTTGTCTTTTCTTAATAAATCCAGTTTGATCTTGTTTTACTACTTTTGGTATACAATCGGCCAATCTGTTTGCTAATAATTTCACTATTATCTTATAATCTGTATTAAGTAGAGATATTGGTCTATATGATGCTGGTGTTAGTGGATCCTTCCCCATCTTTGGTATAACTGTAATTATTGCTATCTTACAAGAATCTGGCAAGTTTTGTGGTTCATTACTTCCAGGAGAGGAGGAATTAATAACTCTTTAAATGTTTTATAGAATTCTATTGGAAATCCATCCTCTCCAGGCGTTTTATTGTTCGGCAGCTTTTTTAATATAGCCTGTACTTCCTCTATTTCAAATGGTTTTATCAGTTTGTTTTGTTCCTCTTCCTGAAATTTTGGGAGTTCAATTTTAGCTAAAAACTCTTCTACTTTATCATCTTTCCCCTCGTTCTCAGTTTGGTATAATTGTTCATAAAATTCCTTAAAGTTCTCAGTAATCTCTATTGGATTATATGTAATTTGTTTGTCCTTTTTCCTTGATGCCAATACAGTTCTGCTAGCTTGTTCTGTTTTAAGATGCCAGGCTAATATTTTATGTGTTTTTTTTCTTCTAATTCGTAATACGTTTGCTTTATTTTCATTATGTTCTTCTCCGCCTTATACGTTTGTAATGTTTCGTATTTTATTTTTTTTGTCTGCCAATTCTCTCCTTTTTGTTATATCATCCCTTTTTACTAGTTCCTTTTCTGTATTTACTATCTCCCTTTCCAACTGCTCTATTTCTCGATTGTAGTCTTTTTTCATCTTAGTTACATAACTTATTATCTGCCCTCTAATGAAGGCTTTCATTGTGTCCCATAATATAAATTTGTATTTCACTGATTCCGTATTTATTTCAAACTATGTTTTAATTTGGCGTTCAATAAACTCTCTAAAATCCTGCCTTTTAAGTAGCATGGAGTTTAACCTCCATCTATATGTTTTTGGTGATACGTCCTCCAATTCTATTGCTAATAACACGGGTGAATGATCAGATAGTAATCTATCTTAATATTCAGTTTTCCTAACTCTCCCTTGAATATGGGCCGACAACAAAAACATATCAATCCTTGAGTATGTTTTATGCCTACTTGAATAATATGAGTATTCCTTCTCTCTTGGGCGCTGCCTCCTCCATATATCCATAAGTTTCATTTCCTGCATTGATTTAACCATAAATTTGGCCACTTTATTCTTTTTGCTAGTCTTTTGTCCAGTTTTATCCAACATTGGATCCAAATTAAGGTTAAAATCCTCTCCTATCAATATATTTCCTTGTCTATCTACAATTTTCAAAAAAATATCCTGCATAAATTTTTGATCCTCTTCATTAGGTGCATATATATTGAGCAAATTCCAAAATTCTGAATATATCTGACACTTTATCATTACATACCTCCCTGCTGGATCTATTATTTCCTCCTCTATTTTGATTGGTACATTTTCATTAATTAATATAGCGACACCTCTAGCTTTTGAATTATATGATGCTGCCACTACGTGTCCTACCCAGTCTTTCTTTAATTTGTTATGTTCACTTCAGTTAGATGCATTTCCTGCACAAATGCTATATCTATTTTCTCTTTTTTCAGTAAATTTAATAGCCTCTTCCTTTTAATTTGGTTATGTATTCCATTAATGTTTATAGTCATATAGTTCAACATGGCCATCTTCCTCACCACCACCATCCCCCTTTTCGCCATTTTCATCTCTCAGTTTTCCCTTTTTAAACTCAATGTATGACAATACTTTTAAAACATAAAATACTCTAACAACTTCCAAATCCAATATTCCCTTAACCCCAAATATCCCCCCTCCCCCTCTGAGATGCCCCTTATCCTTTCCCGGGCAACCACAACTCCCCTTTCCATTTGGATTGCGAACCTGCTCGCAAGCATCAACTGACAGTTATTCACTCGCCCCCAACCCACCCCCCACCCGAAAACACTTTTTTTTAAAAACACATATAACAAAGTTCTCCCTTTTTTTTCCCTTATTTCCTTTCCTTCCTTCTCTTTCCCTTCTTTAGTTCTTTACTTATACATTATTTTTACATCTTTATATATGTTTTATTGCCATTCTTCATTCTTGTTACATCTCTTCATCTCTCCTTCTGTCCTGCAAGCATTCTGCAAATTCTTATGCTTCCTATGGATCCGAGAACAGTCTGTTTTGCTCCCCAGGGATAAATATTTTAAGCACAGCTGGATGTCTTAACATAAATTTATAACCTTTTTTTCCATAGGATTGATTTTGCTATATTAAACTCCTTCCTCTTCTTTCAGAGTTCAAAACTTATGTCTGGGTAAAAAAATATTTTTTGACCCTTGTATTCCAATGGATTATTGCCTTCTCTAATTTTATTCCTTGCCCGCTCCAGTATATTTTCTCTTGTCATGTATCTCAAAAATTTTACTAAAATGGATCTTGGTTTTTGATGTGTCTGTGGTTTCGGAGCTAGTGTTCTGTGTGCCCTTTCTATTTCCATTTCTTCCTGAATTTCGACCATTCCCAGGACCTTAGGGATTCATTCTTTTATAAATTCCTTCATATCTGTGCCTGCTTCATCTTCCTTTAGGCCCACTATTTTTAAGTTGTTTCGCCTACTATAATTTTCCAACATATCAATATTCTGAGTTAACAACTCTTGTGACTCTTTAAATTTTTTAATCACTTTCTTCCAACTTTCTTCTTAAATCATTTACTTCCATTTCTACAGCCGTTTCTCGTTCTTACACATTTTCTACTCTTTTCCCTATTTCTGTCATGACTAGCTCTAATCTTTGCACTTTATCTTCCGTTCTTTTCATTTTTCTTTGAATTGCACTAAATTCTAAGGACAACCATTCTTTTAATGCTCTCATTTGTTCTTGAAAATAAGGTTTATCTATATTCTGTCCATCTGTTTTACCTTCTATTTCTCTGTGAAGATCTTGGTCTTCTTCTTCTTCCTCTTCTGTGTTTGTACCTGTATTTGTGCCTTCTTTTTCTCTTCTCTGTATGCGTGTTTCTTCTGACTTTCCTGATGAGTTGCTTGTCTCACTTTGTCGGGCCTTTTCTTGCTTGGCCTCATGCTGTTGGTCCTCTTCTTCTGAGCTACTCATCTGAGCCTCCTGCTGCTGCTCTTCTTTCCTTTCAATCCCTCTCCTGCCGCTTTCCTCTTCTTCCAGCTGAGAGCCCTGGTGTTGAGCATTCCTCAGCTGGTCATGCTGTGGTTGCCCGCTCCTCAGCTGAGCCCCCCTCCCGTTGGTGTTCTCCTTCTCCTTAGTTTGCACACTGCACACGAGCGACTCCTCACGCATGCGTGGTTGCGCACTTTTGTTTGGCTCAGAGAGCCATTTTTGCAGACCAGTGGTCGGGGGAGGGGGGGGGGTCGTGACTCCGCAGGGCCGTCACCAACCTCGGAGATCGGGCACTCTTCTCCACCTCGACTCCCTGCTTCTTCGTGCAGGTATGGCCTTCTCCTTTCTTTTCCAGCGTCTTTTTTTTTTCCCGTTGTTTTTACTTTTTCCTTCATGGGTGCCATTTTCTTTCTTTTCTCTACAACTTTATATTTTATTTCTTATATTTTGTATTTATTGAACTTTGTCTTTTCTTCACTTTATTTCTTCTTTTCTGGAGAGGGCTGGTATTCCCCTACTGGCCACTACTCCATCACATGACTCCTCTCCTTTCATTGAGTTGCTTTAATTAGAGACAGCCAAAATCTTTTACTATACAAGACACTGCAGTTTTGTTGTTGTTTTATCCAGGAAATTATAAAATGTTGACATCCAATTGGTATGCTAAACCATCAGTACAACACTGCATTTAATTGCATTAATTTGATACTTTTACAAGTTTAACAATTTGATGGTAAATATCAACACCACTCACGATGGCAAGTCTGATCTGATAATCCCAGCAGGTGAACTCCAATCCCCATGCTTCATGTTTTTCCAACCTCTATGAACAATAACAGCAATAATTTGATAATTTAGAGCTGAAGTGTGTATACTTTAATGCAAGGAGTATTGTGATTAGGAAGTAGAACTAAAGCCAGGATTGATACTTGGAATTATGATGTTGAGACATGGCTGCAAGAGGAACAGAATTATCAGCTCAGTGTTCCCAAGAGAGGAGGTGGCAGCATAGCATTGTTAATCGGGTAAGGTGTCACAGCTGTACTCAGAGAGAGCATATTGGTGGGCTCAACCATTGAGGAAGTGTGGGCAGACCAGAAATAAGAAAGATGCAGTCACTCTCATAGGGCGATACAAATGGCCTGCCAAAAGGAAGAGGTGGAGGAATACTAACACAAAAAGATTATCGTCATGTTTTAGGGCCATTTTGATGTAAAAGCATCAAGGTTGTTGTTGTTGTGGGAGCCTTAATTTCCTCTATATTGACTGGGATTTTGTTAATGCCAGAGGCTCACATAGACAGAATTTGTTCAACACACCTAGGAAAATGTTTTGAAGAAGGAGGCACACTGGATGTGCTCAGTTTCAGTAATGGAACATTTTGGGAATAGTGATCACCCTTCCTTAACCTTCAAGATAGTTTTGGAAAAGGATCATCTTAGCCCTTGCTAAAAAGTGGTAAATTGTGACATGATTAGACAGGAGCTAGGGACAGTCAATTCGGAGCAGCTATTATCATTAGCTGGCAATCCCACAAGTGACATGTGAGAGTTAAGGACCAACTCTTCTTTGGCTTGGCTTCGCGGACGAAGATTTATGGAGGGGGTAAAAGTCCACGTCAGCTGCAGGCTCGTTTGTGGCTGACCAGTCTAATGCGGGACAGGCAGACACGGTTGCAGCGGCTGCAGGGGAAAATTGGTTGGTTGGGGTTGGGTGTTGGGTTTTTCCTCCTTTGCCTTTTGTCAGTGAGGTGGGCCCTGCGGTCTTCTTCAAAGGAGGTTGCTGCCCGCCAAATTGTGAGGCGCCAAGATGCACGGTTTGAGGCGATATCAGCCCACTGGCGGTGGTCAATGTGGCAGGCACCAAGAGATTTCTTTAGGCAGTCCTTGTACCTTTTCTTTGGTGCACCTCTGTCACGGTGGCCAGTGGAGAGCTCGCCATATAACACGATCTTGGGAAGGCGATGGTCCTCCATTCTGGAGACGTGACACATCCAGCGCAGCTGGATCTTCAGCAGCATGGACTCGATGCTGTCGACCTCTGCCATCTCGAGTACTTCGACGTTAGGGATAAAAGCGCTCCAATGGATGTTGAGGATGGAGCGGAGACAACGCTGGTGGAAGCGTTCTAGGAGCCGAAGGTGATGCCGGTAGAGGACCCATGATTCGGAGCCGAACAGGAGTGTGGGTATGACAACGGCTCTGTATATGCTTATCTTTGTGAGGTTTTTCAGTTGGTTGTTTTTCCAGACTCTTTTGTGTAGTCTTCCAAAGGCGCTATTTGCCTTGGCGAGTCTGTTGTCTATCTCATTGTCGAAGGACCAACTAATTAGCCTAGGAAGGGTAAGGTCGGAGAACCTTGGATGATGAGAAGGATGACCAGAGAGGTCATTCAGCTCATGAGTCAAAAAGAAGGCACATTTAAGGTTCAGGAAGCTTCAATCACACAGGGCCCTGGAGGAACACAAAGACTGAAGGAGGGCATTAAGAAAGTCAAAAAGAGCCATAAAATGTACTTGGTGAGCAGGATTAAAGGAAATCCCAACATTTTGTATGGGTTTTAAAAAAACATGACTAAGAAGAGGACAGGGTCACTCAAGGACATAGGAGGGAGTGGATCCTCGTTAAATGAGCAGTGTTTACCAGGAAGAACATGTAGTGATAGGGGGCATGGAGAGAATCCTCATGTATTAGGGATATTATGAGATCAAGAAAGGTGATGTACAACCTTTTGAAGAGCATCAAGGTGAACATGTACCATGGGCTTGATGGGATACATCCATTCTTATTGAAAGATGCAAGGGAGGCAAATGCTAAGGCCTTTGCATTCTTACAAGTGACAGGAGAGATCCCAGAGAACTGGGTAATGTTTTACTTTGGTTCAAGAAGGGGGAACAAAATGGAAAATCTAGGAAGTAATAATGGTCTGATATGATATTGAAAGGGCTGGATAGAGTAGACATGGAGATGTTTCCAGTAATGGAAGAATCTTGGACCAAAGGGTATAGCCTCAGAATAAAAGGATATCTGTTTAAAACAAAGATAAGAAGACATTTCTAAGCCAGAAGATGATGAATCTGAGGAATTAATTGTCACAGGTATCCGAGGAGGCCATATCATTGGATAAATTTAAAGTGGAGGTTGATAGGTTCTTCATTAGTAAGGGTATCAAAGGTTATGGGGGCAGAAAATGGGGTTGAAAGAGTATATCACCCATGATTCAAATGGCAGAGCAGACTCAATTAGTCAAATGGCCTAATCTGCTCCTAGCTCTTATGCCAGCAAGCCTCATCGGTAGAAGGAAAACTATTGTCTTACCAATTTGAGGTGACAAAGATGGTTGATGAGGGTAGGGCAGTGGATGTTGTAGGACTACGATGTGGTAGGTTGATTCAGAAGGTGCAGTTTCATGGGATCCATGGCAAGTTGAGTTTGAAAATAAAACTGGCTAGCTCATAGAAAACAGGGGTAGGGGTGTTATTTGGTCTGTGACCAGTGGTACTCCGCAAGGATTGCGTTAGAACCTCTGTCAATTGTAATTTGAATAAACAATTTGCTTGAAAAAGGTAGGACAGTAGGTTATTAAATTTCCAGATAACACAAGATTGGTGGAGTGATGGACAGCATAGAATTAAACAGGAAATAGATAGATATAAAATGGTTCAATATAATTTTCTTCATCACTTGTATTATACTCCACATAAGTTAAATAAACTTAATCCTAATTATTCAAATAAGTGTTTTCAATGTGGGGAAAGAAATAGGGACATTTTTGCATTCAGTGTGGTCTTGTGAAAAAGTGGAAAGGTTTTTGGAATGAACTGAGTTTATTATTAGGGCAAATTATGAATATAAATATATCAAAGGATCCAAGAATATTTTTACTTGGAGATATTTATGAAAATGATATAAAATTGAACTTGGACAAACACCAAGAAAATTTTTAAGTGTTACAATAGCAACTGCAAAGAAATGTTTAGCGATGTAATGGAAAGATGATAGAGAAGTGTTATTAAGTAGATGGTATAATGAGATGCAAAATTGTATTCCTTTGGAAAAAATTACGTATAGTTTAAGGAATTGAGTTGAAAATTTTGATAGTATTTGGAAACCATACATGGATTTTATGGATCATTTTCTGTCCACCTCCTCTATCTTATACACTCCTCTTAATTAGTAATTTTTAATAACAATTAATGATTGTCTATGGTAATATTACTGTATATTAAATGGTAGGTGTTTCTTTTCTTTCTTTTTCTTACTTTTGGGTGGGAGGGGGAATGGGAAGAAAATATATAAAAGCACTTTTTTTTGTATCATTTGCAATGGATATTTGATTAATGTTTTATTCATTTTTTTCCTGTAATGATGAAAACAATTAAATAAAATTTGGAAAAAACAGGAAATAGATCAGCTACAAATATGGGTAGAATAATCTTAGGGTTTAAACAGGACAAGTGTGAGGTGCTGCATTTTGAATGGTCAAATGTAAGGGGAATATATACAGTTAATGGTTAGGTTCTTAAAGCATTGATGTGCAGAAGGATCCACATCCAAGGTCATTGAAATTGGCCAAGTAGATAGGATAAAGGCACCTTATGATATGCAATTCTGGTCACCCCACAACCGGAAGATCAGGGAGGATTTGGAAAGGGTACAGAAGAGGTTTACGAGGATGTTACTTACCTGTTGAGGGAAGAGATTTAACACAGTTGGATTGTTTTCTCTGAACCACAGGAGGAGAGGCAAATTGACAGAAATATACAAAATCATGGTAGGCATCGAAAGGCTGGACAGTCAAGAATCTTTCCCCAAGGTAAAAGAATCACATTGTGTTTTATGCAAACTACCTTTAAGATAAACCTTCATTCACTTCATTTTCCCTTTGCAAGAATGTAAATTAAATACAACTCCAGAAAACTTGGCTGGCGCACTACAATTCGTATGCAGTTTACTTTCTGCTAAAGACAAAATACTTCTGAAATCTACTCAAAATGGTGACTGTACTATTCTCAATAGTTCACTTAGTAGGATCAATTTTATAGACCATTAACAAAGAAAACATTTTGAAGTTTTGGTGGTGTTGCTTGTTTGGATGGGATGGGGTGGTGTGTCACTAATGCATATATGCCCAGAAACATGAAAACGCATCTTAAGGCTGTACAAAAATAGTTATCCAGAGCAAAGCAAGGTTAAATGTCAAAGTCATTTTTAAACCAACCCCTTTCTTCAAGGCATACACACTTGCACAAGAGGTAAATGTTCACTCAATATCCTTGCTAACTAACACAGCTGTCAGATGCATTCCAAAAATTCCTTCAATTTTATCGGTGCCAAAATGTCCACACCTATCCAACAGAAATTTGCAGGAAACATTCCTGGAACAGATTATCAGATAGATTGAGCCATCTATGCTTGAAAATACAAACACTTTCATTCTTGTGTGGTCAGCAATTTGACTTGAACCATGACATGCTCTGATCTCCAATCCACTGAATACATCTATGAGAGGCATTGCCTCAAAAAAGCTGCCAACACCATAAAAGACGCCCATCAATCTGGACACAACTTTTTCTCACTGCTACTTTCAGACAGAAGTGAGAGAAGCCTGAAGGCCAGCACCTTCAAGTTCAAGAACAGATTCTTTCCAATGGCTATCAAGGTCTTGAGCCGCCCTTTGTTACACTAATTAGGCACCACAAAAGGACCGTCTGCACTGCTGCAAAGTCTCTTTTTCCCCCATAGCACTAGGGTAACTTATGAATATTTATTATTCTTTGCACTTATTCTCTTTTTAATTCAATTAAGTATTGCAATTTTCTTAAAGCTATTTTTGCGTTTTTTTTAAAAGCACGCATTCGTCTGGCTCAAGAGAGAATTTTGGTACACTTGAACATTGTACAATGTATACTAGAATAAACTCAGGACCATTATTATCAAGTAATGACAAGTGGCAATGCGGTATCAAATTCTGCGAACAACCCTCATCAGATTATTGAATAGATTTCAGCAATTTCAAAAACATTTATATATATATAATTTTAATTTAACTTTTAATTTAGAGATGCAGCATGGTAACAAGCCCTTGTGGGCCACGAGACCACTCCTCCCCAAATATAATGCAACTACAAACACTGCCCATCTTTAGAATGGTGGAGAAAACTGGAGCATCTGGAGTAAATCCACATGGTCATGGGGAGAACATACAAACTCCTTATAGACAGTGCTGAACTTGATCCCGGCACTCTGGCACGGTAATAGCATTGTGCTAAAATCTAGGCCAACTGTGCCAACCAGCAATAGTTTCAATTGTATTTAACATGGGTCCGCTGAATATGTAAGCAAGTAAATCTATAGTGATCTGAAAAATGATGCTTATATAATTTGGTATTTAAGTACAAATATTCTAGCAAAATAGCATTTCTGAGTGTGATGAGGTCAGAGAAATGGAACCATTAGTATTTTCCATTCCTGGAAAATACAGCTTATTTGTATGTAGATTGATGTATGCATAATCAAAAAGCAAAAAGGTCCAATTAAGTGTTAATCTACTACATGCCAAATTTATTTTGATATTATTAATTGATCCTCTGAATAATCACCTCTCCACCCTACCAGAGAATCAGCGCATCCAAGTTCGAATTATGCATCCCATGCAAGGCACTTGAGTGTAAAAGCTTGGGCAATACTTCAGTGCAATTGTTGCTTGTTGTAGGAAGCATCATCTTTCACCAATCAAGCATCCAGGTATATTTAAAATGTTCCAATGCAATGAAGCAAATTAGAGTTCATCCCTGCACAATGACAAAACTTCCTCTGCCAATATTAAAATATCTTCTCCACTGGCCATTTACTGTCAAGTACAAATTCACCAAAATTCTTACTTGCAGCAGCAAGCAGGTACTTTAAAAAAAAAACTATAATAGAACATTACATTGTCCATGTTTTATACTTTTGTGCAATAATAAATGTTCATAGTTACAGAAACGCAAGGAAAAAAAGTGTCTTTTTACTAGCAGTCAGGTCTTTTTGTGATGCTGGAGTAGTTTATAGCTCCTTTGACACTTGTATCCCACTAAATTGGCTGTTCAGTGTCCTGGGATAGGAATAGGGGTTTAGCTTTTCACACTTGACCAGTTCTAAATGGAACACTGAATGCTTTCACACTTTCAAGGAACCATCCTAGGGGTTAGGACTGTTCTACCTTCTACCGCTGACGTCATGATGCATCGAGCGATGGTGGATCTGCCGTAAATCCTGATCAATGTATTATGATCTTAATTTGAACAAAATTAACCATGCCTAATCAGAACATAATTATGCTTTATGTACAGCACAGTATGAACCCTTCAGCCCATTGTTGTTGTGCTGACCTATTTACACTTTTATAAGGGACTGTGGGAAAGTGCTAGCAATAAATAGCAATAGCGGACAATTTTGAAACAGGGTGGGAATGTTGGTAATGCTATAGCGCACAATTTATCCATCATGGGAACGTTGGTAGCACTATAGCACACAATTCTGCGAAGTCAGGTCCACCATTGCTTTTTCCCATGGTCTTTATAAATTGTGCGCTATAGCACTACCAATTTTCCCCACACTGTTTAAAAATTGCCTGCTATTGCTATTTATTTCTTCTCTCTCTCTCTCCACCACTGCGACTTTCCCACGGCAAAGTTGAGACCTTCATTTTAATCTTTTCTTCCTTCACGTTTCTGCACTAACACAAAAACTTAAGTCATTTCAATCCCACAATGCAATTACTCATTTAACACTTGCCTGATTACAACACTGGCATCTGCAGACTCCAGGGATTGTACTGGGATCGAGGCCGTCTATCTCCAGCATGATGTGACATCATCTGATGCTGCCCATTGAGCTAATTTGGCTTTCACACTAGACACTTTAAAGGCCGATTCGCAGTTAATTCCTGGGATCACTTGCAAGTGTGAAAGGGGCCTACGATTAATGTAGGAAGAGGAGGTTCAAAAGTCTGACAGCAATTAGAAGAGAATGTTCTTGAAGCTAAGTGATGGTCTTCAGGCTTCCATTCCTTCTGCCTGAAGGTAGCAAGGAAAAGAGGTTGTGACCAGGGTGATGGGGTCCTTTATGATGTTGGCTGCCTCTTGAAGCAGCGCATCACATCAAAGTCTTCAAGTGACGGAAGGTCAGAACCTGTGATGGATCTTCCACAGCTTTATGCGTTCCTGGGCACTCAAATCAAGAATCCAGAATATGATGCAACCAGTCAGTATATTCTCCACAGCACAACTTTATGTTTGATTACATACTGAATCTCCTCAGACTTCTTAAATGTGTTCACATATTCAACATTTTCAATATGTGGAACCTTGAGTACAAGCTAGTTACTGCTCAACCTACTTTACAACTGTAAGATGATTTTAGAAGTACTGAGTACTTTATGAATGCAGAATTCTTTGTGACATCTGGAGGCCAGGAAAAATGTAATGATCATACAAATGCTTTCATTGGTTTTCTAATAGATCCCAGGGAGAAAGTATAATATCTTTGGAAGTCAGGGTGAATTTTTTTTTCCTCTCTGTACAAATTTATCTGTTCCAATTGTTAGTCCAAGAGATGTCCTGATAGAATCTTCAGTCGACTTGGGAAATGGAGAGAAAATATCTATCCAGGATTTAGACTAATAGTTCCGCATATGGCTGAATATTCCTGAGGATGCTTCACAGCCCATTCATAGTTGAGATGGAAATGTCTTTCTCATTATAGATACAAATAATGAGACAGATGAAATGGACCAAAATGAAGCTAGTCACAGGTATTGTTACCATGTTGAAGGACAATTGCTTCCAGGACCAGGAACTTGGACTGCTATTCATCTCAGCTATGACACGTCACACTAGCTTGGGACAGCAACCCTCTTCTATCAACTTCAGCTCTTCTGGTAATGGTATAGATTTTGTGGGTTTTTTTTAAATTAGATTCTGTCTGTTCCCATGAACAAGTTAGTGTCTTGGGTGGAGGAAGGGCAGGATTGGCTGATGCTTAAACTCCAGTGTTTTAAAAGGGAAGAAAAAAGAAGGGGTGGGGGTGAGGGGGGAGTAGCATTACTGCTCAGGGATAGCATCTTGGCTGTAGAAAGTGAGGACACTGAGGTGGAAGTCAGAAATAGGAAGGGAGTTGTCTACAGACCCTCAAATAGCACTCGGGATACAGAGGAGCAGATAAGCAGGCAGATTTTGGAATGATGCAGGAATTACAGGATTGTTGTTATGGGACACCAACTTTCCTAATATTGACTAGCACTTCCTGACTGCAAAAGGAAAAGATGGGGCTGAATTTGTCAGGTGTGTACAAGAAGAATTCCTGACACAGTATGTGGACCAGCCAATGAGAAGAGAGGCCATCCAAGATCTAATACTGGATAATGAACCTGGTCAGGTTGTGATCCTCTCGGTGGGGGAGCATTTTGGTGAAAGTGATGTTACGAGCCCAGAGGACCCCAAAACCCAGCAGCAATAGATATTCACCAAGACAAATGGTTACTAAAACAAAAGTTGTTTTTAATTATCTTTAAACATGAAAACAGAATCACACTTTAACATCACTATTGACTTAACTAACCTAACTTAACCCTCTTCTAATTCTAAGTGCACGTGTATATAATGTGTGTGTAAGTTCAGAAAAGTTCTTTGGTTCACAATCCAATCTCACTTCTCATTGCTTCAAGTTCACTGGTTGCAGGCAATTCTTATACTGTGCACAGAATTTAACATTTATAAAGTTCACTAGGCTTTGGTGCTTGAAAGGTAAATGGTTACCGCTCACGAAGGTTCTTGTTGGTTTTCAGAGAGATTTGTGGTACGATAGACACCCAGCCACTTCACTGTCCTGCCAAAGAAACATGCCCCATTAGGGTTCTCCAGATTATAACCACTTTCTTTCAGGTCACCACAGAGTGCCTTTTTGTTTCTCTTATTCCAAGTGAAATATTAGACAGCCAGTCCTCTCCTCTTGCATGAACCACAAGGGCTTTGACCACAGGCTGAACTACACAATCACAACTTGTCTTCCAAATGGGGTTTTCCACAATCTTGCCAGCTTGTCCAGTTCCAGTCCCAGCTGCTGTTGCTGACTGTAACACTGTAGAAGTGATCTCTGCCCTTCTCTCTCTCTGAGAGAAAGCCTGTTTGACTCTCTCTGCTTGTAAAACCACATGACCCTCTTAGAACAGCAAGTTCCCTTCCAGACAATCTGCGGCTCCGACAAGCTCTTTCATCTGTTGCCTTTATGTAAACAATAATCCATTAGTGAAGTCTCTTGGGCACTCTCCAAAGCTTCTGCAAAGACTGTTAGCTCCAACATGTCTAGCATAGGGCAGAGCTCCAGTATTTTAAATAAGATCTGTTTTAAAGTGTTTGTATGTGACCTACACTAAAACCTGCCCCAATTTATCTCCCAAAAACATATATATATTCTGTCACAGTGACCACAACTCCCTGAGCTTTAGCATAGCTATGGATAAGAATAAAAGCAGACAAAATGGGTAAGTGTTTAATTGGGGAAGGGCTAATTATGACAGGATGAGGCAGAAACTAACGAGAGTAAAGTGGAAACAGATGCTCAAGGGTGAAAGCACAGAACTAATGTGGGAGAAGTTTTGGAATCACTTGTACTGGGTTTAGGACAGGGAAAATATGATAAGAAAAGAGAACTATGATTGACAAAACAGGTGAGAAAAGGAGATCCACAAGGCATTCTATGTGTATGTGAAGAAAAGAAGTATGACAAGAATGAAAGTGGGGTTGATAAAGGAGGCAATATGTGCCTGGAGGCAGAGGAGGTTCTAAATGAATACTTTGCTTCAGTATTCACAAGAGAAAAGGTCCTTGATCAGGGTGAGGTAAGACTGGAAAAGGCTTGTCTGTTTAACAATGTTGAGATTAAGGAAGAGGAAGTGTTGGATCTTCTTAAAAACATTAAAATTGACAAGTCCCTGGACGCAGATGTGATATACCCCAGGTTGCAGTGGGAAGTGAGGGAAGAGATAGCTGGGGGCAGTGGCTATGATCTTTGAGTCCTCTTTGGCCAGAGGGGAGATTCCTGAGGATCAGAGAATGGCAAATATGGTCCCCTTGTTTAAAAAAAGTTAAAGGGAGAATCCTGGGAATTATAGATTTGCAAGTCTTATGTCAGTGGTGTGAAAAACTATTGGAGAGAATTCTTAAGGATGGGATCTACAAGTATTTGGAAAACCATAGTCTACTCAAGGACAGACATCATGGCTTTGAGAAAGGAAAGTCATTCATCACAAGCCTAATTTGAGTTTTTTTGAGGATATAACAAAAGAAATTGATGAAGGTTGAGCAGTACATACAGTCTATATGGATTTTAGTAAAGCATTTGGCAAGGTCTCCCTTGAGACCCTCATTCAGAAAGTCATGAGACATGGGATGCATGGAACCTTGGCTTGTGTGTAGAAAGCAGAGAGTAGTAGCAGAAAGTATCCTGACTGGAGGTCAGTTTCTAAAGAAGTTTCACAGAGATCTATTCTACAACCCCTGCTCTTTGTAATTATTATAAATTATCTAAATGAATAGGTGGAAGGATGGGTCAATAAGTTTGCGGATGACACAAAGGTTGGAGTTGTGGATAGTGCTGAAGGTTGTCATAGGTTACAAAAGGATATAGATAGAATGCAGAGTTGGACGTAAAAGTGGCAATTGGATTTCAATCCGGATAACTGTGAGGTGATGCATTTTGGAAGATCAAACCAGAAGGCTGAGTACAGAGTTAATGGTCAGTTACTTAGCAGTGTGGAAAAATAGAGGGACCTTGGGGTCCAAGGACACCACACAGATTGATAGGATAGTTTAAAAAGGCCCATAAGATGTTGGGCTTCATTAATAGGGGGATTGAGTTCAAGAGTCGAGAGGTCATATTGCAACTATACAAATCTCTGGTGAGACCACACAGTTCTAGTCACCTCATTATAGGAAGGATGTGGAAGCTATGGAAAGGGTGCAGAGGAGATTTACCAGGATTTTACCTTAATTGGAAAATGTCTTATGAGGCAAGGTAAGCAGAACTGGGACTTTTATCTTTGGAGTGTAGAAGGATGAAAGGAGACGATAAGAGATCTACAATATTCTGAGAGGCATAGATAGGGTGGACAGCCAGTGCCAGGCAGGAATAGCAAACACCAGACATATGTACAAAGTGAAGGGAGGAAAGTTTAGGGAAGATATCAGGGTAAGTTTGTTTTTACTCAAATTTCTGGATTCCTGGAATGCTTGCCAGGGATAGTGGTGGAGGCTGAAACATTAGGGACATTTAAGACTCTTAAGACAGGCACATGGATGTAAAAATAAGTTTAGTACTTTTTTAAAAAAAAAGTTAATATACGGATCAGCACATATATTACCAGGTATGGTGGTGGAGATTGAAACATTAGGGGCACTTAAGACTCTTAGGCACATGGATGGAAAAAGAGAGTTACAAGTTATGGAGGGTCTAGTACTTTTTTTTTCCCAAAAGGAATATATGGGTTGGCACAACATCAAGGACCAATGGGTCTGTACTCTGCTGTAGGGTTCTATGTTTTACAAGTTTTCCTTAATGGTGATATGACAGTAAAATAGTCATTTCATGGCTACCATGTTTCAATATCTTAAAAGAATGAACCAAACAGAAATTGCTGAAGAATCTCAGGTCAAGCCGCATCTTTAAAAAGAGAAATAAGGGCAGCACAGTTGGCACAGCAGTTAGTGCATCGCCTTTACAGTGCCAGCGATCGAGACAGGGAATCGAATCCTGTGCTGTCTGTAAAGAGTTGGTACGTTCTCCCCGTGACTGTGTGGGTTTTCCCCAGGGGATCCAGTTTCCTCCCATCGTTTGAAATGTATCAGGGGTGTAGGTTAATTGGGTGTAAATTGGGTAGCACAGACTCGTGGGCCAAAATGGCCTGTAATCATGCTGTATGTCTAAATTAATGATTCACTTCTGGGTGGAAAATAGTCACTCTAGGTAGCAGAAAATGTGGAGAGCAATGAGGAAGCAAAGGGAATTTCTCTGAATATGAAATAATAGAGCAGTTAAGATATAATTTCTTCTAGTCTCTTCAAGATTAAGATTCATTAGCACAATATGTTACTAATGTTGTAAAGTCTAACTTCAGAGACAGAAAAAAAAGATAAAGACAGTCAAAAATGCCAGTTCTTACACAAAGTGCAATAGAGCAAGTACGTAATCCAAAATTGGATTTTGAAATATTCCTGCAGGCTGCATTGTCCTTGAGCTTATGTAGGACCTCAATGTAATATTGCAGGAGGCCAGAGGCAAAAGGGTCAGAGTGGGAAAGCAGCTGGCAAATAAAAGCTCTTTGACATTTCTGGAGACAGACCAAGGTTTCACAGAGCAATTATCCAACTTGTGTTCAGCTTCTCCAAAGCAGAGGCTACATGTAGTATCCATTTTGATCTTCTTAAAAGAATGCAAATACAATCCATGCACTTCTTTCTCATGGACAAAACACAAAATTCTGCCACTAAACAGAACAATACATTGAACCAATGAGCAAGTTGCTTTCTTGTGTCAAAGAAATGGACACTACTTCCTTCTCCACATGTCTGAATTCTGAAAATTGCTGAAACAGTTTTCCTAATTGCCCAAGGCTGTCTTCCACCACTCCACCCACCTCCCCCCCCCACCCACCCCCACATTGGTGATCAAATTCTATCCAAAATGACCCGACAGCAGGTTTGAAAGTTACTGACCATATTTATTCTCAGGAATTGCTGTGGAGCCATTAGAGCACATGCAAGCAATTGGTTTACACATTCTTGATTTCCCTTCCTTTCCAGGTAAAAACAAAAACTTTAAAAAAAATTTGAAAACCGTTGTATTTGATAGGTTTTGATAAAAATGTTTGTCCTGAATTTGTGAAGTTCATGGAAACATGCTCACAATTAGTAGTACAGTATCAATAACTATTCTTGGTTAAAAAGGTGTGTCTCTTTCATATTAAAATGTACTGATCTGAAGGATGTGATAAGTCTGAGAATTAAGAACAGGGAAAATATGACCTTTCGGGAGCCTGGCATACATTTGATACCTACAGCACTCCATAGCAGCCATTCTGCACTTTAGCTTTTATTGTGGTGCAAATGCCAACATTCTTAGTGTAAACAAATTTCTTTGTGGGTGCTGTGATTTGAAGATCCATATTGGATCACATCTTGGAAAACATCTTATACAGTCAAGTGATTGTATGAGATAAAATTCTGTTTACTGCAGCAGCATCAGTAATTTTTGATATTTATTTTTAACAATTGACCCAAATGAAACAATTGTGGACAAGCAATCAGGTAACATTATGGAGACAAGTTGGCACTGTGCAGTCCTCCTTAAGAATCATAAATTAATCCTTGTAGCCTCCTTGCCCAAATCTTATTTCACCTTAATGAGGCAATACACAAGCCAAAACTTAAAAAATCTGCTTGAACCAATAATACTTTTGTAAATGGATCATTCACACATCTGTGCACATGAATTTTAAAACTTTAACTTTCCAAATGAACCATAAATATAATTTCAAATGAATTACCTTACAATGGCTTCTACAATTTTAGAGAGCATTCTTATTGTAGCGCTAATTGTCCACCATCAAACTTTGGCACAATTCCCCTTAAAATATCAGGTTTAACAAGTCTTGTAAACTTTGGCAGTATTATAATTCATTTCTTCTTTCTTTGGCTTGGCTTCGCGGACGAAGATTTATGGAGGGGGTAAAAAGTCCACGTCAGCTGCAGGCTCGTTTGTGGCTGACAAGTCCGATGCGGGACAGGCAGACACGGTTGCAGCGGTTGCAGGGGAAAATTGGTTGGTTGGGGTTGGGTGTTGGGTTTTTCCTCCTTTGCCTTTTGTCAGTGAGGTGGGCTCTGCGGTCTTCTTCAAAGGAGGTTGCTGCCCCCCAAACTGTGAGGCGCCAAGATGCACGGTTTGAGGCGTTATCAGCCCACTGGCGGTGGTCAATGTGGCAGGCACCAAGAGATTTCTTTAGGCAGTCCTTGTACCTTTTCTTTGGTGCACCTCTGTCACAGTGGCCAGTGGAGAGCTCGCCATATAACACGATCTTGGGAAGCCGATGGTCCTCCATTCTGGAGACGTGACCCATCCAGCGCAGCTGGATCTTCAGCAGCGTGGACTCGATGCTGTCGACCTCTGCCATCTCGAGTACTTCGACGTTAGGGATGAAAGCGCTCCAATGGATGTTGAGGATGGAGCGGAGACAACGCTGGTGGAAGCGTTCTAGGAGCCGTAGGTGGTGCCGGTAGAGGACCCATGATTCGGAGCCGAACAGGAGTGTGGGTATGACAACGGCTCTGTATACACTCATCTTTGTGAGGTTTTTCAGTTGGTTGTTTTTCCAGACTCTTTTGTGTAGTCTTCCAAAGGCGCTATTTGCCTTGGCGAGTCTGTTGTCTATCTCATTGTCGATCCTTGCATCTGATGAAATGGTGCAGCCGAGATAGGTAAACTGGTTGACCGTTTTGAGTTTTGTGTGCCCGATGGAGATGTGGGGGGGCTGGTAGTCAGCTCCTCAAATGCCCTTTCTGCGAAGATGCAGAATTGAACGACCTTGGTCCTACCAAGTTTTACCTTCAATTCAGGATGCTACCAAATCAAACTATTTGAATGACCCTAATTATCAATTAGAACAAGGCTGAGATGAGAATGAAGCTGGTAACCAAGAAAATCTCAAACCTTGCCTCAGGGCTGGATTGATGCCCTAAGCACAGCTCAACAATGATCCCCCTTGACCCTTTCATTGTCTAACTGACAAGACTCGATAAGTGCTGAATGTGAAATAATAGATATAAAATTCAATTTTCTTCCTGGCCAGATCCTACAACTATATTAAGTATAACCTATATGTTTGTATATGTGTGCACAAATGTATGTTTTTTTAAATTTAGTGTGGTGGTCCCCTTTTTGTGGGGCCCTAGTTCAACTGCACCATGGTTAATCTGACACTAGGGAAGAAAAATGCCCTATGCACATTCTTGTATTGCTTAATGGTTAATCCAGGCCTGCTTGTCTCAGATAGTGACACTCTCAGGTCAGTTATTATAAAGTTGGGTGGTAAGAACCTCCATAGATATTTCAGCATTTCCTTTAAGATCAGTTACCTAGCTTGAGTGACATTGAAAACTATTGATGAATCAAGGCAATTTGCACTACAGATTAAGGTTCACCAGGAATAGCTTAAGGAAGCTTCAACTCAACTCATTTTACAAAGGGCCTTTGAACACCAGGATTCTGAATTAAATGTGTCTTGATATTTCAACTATGGTTTCTAGTCAGCATGCCAAGTCTATAGCTCCTTTTACACTTGCATCTCACTAAATTGGCTGTTCAGTGTCGCGGGATAGGAATGGCGTTTTTGCTGTTCACACTTGACCACTCTTAACTGGGACACTGCCCATGTTCACACTTGCAAGGAGCCATCCCCAAGGTTAGGACTGTTCTATTTGTGACATCATGACAGATCAAGTGATGATTGGCCTGCCCCAAATCCAGATCAATGTATTATGATCTATTTGAACAAAATTAATCATGTCTAATTATAACATAATTAAGCTTTATGTACAGCACATTATGAACCCTTCAGCCCATTGTTGTTGTTATTCCGACATATATAAACCTTTATAAGGGAGTGCGGGAAAGTGCTAGCAATAAATAGCAATAGAGGACAATTTTTAAACAGCATGGGAAAGTTGGTAGTGCTATCGTACACAATTTTTAAATACCTTGGGGGTAAAGCGATCGCTGACCTGCCCACTCAGAATTTCGTGCGGCCGAAAAAGGACTGTATGCACGGTTGTATGCATGGAGCACTCGTGGAGGGGTTTCTCTGCCGCAAGGCATTCTGAAAAGTCAAGTCCGCCATTGCTTCCCCCTTCCCCCCCCCCCCACTGTCTTTCCCATGCAATTTAAAAATTTTCCGCGATTGCTATTTATTTCTTCTCTCTCCCCCGCTGCGACTTTCCCACGGCAAAGTTTATACCTTCATTTTAATCTTTCCTTCCTGCACTCATGCAAAAACTTATGCCATTTCAATCCCAATTGCCTATTCTACACTTGCCTGATTGCAACACGAGCATCTGCAGATGCCGGGGATTGTACGAGGGGACACGCCAGCATTGAGAAGATTTTCGTTTCACACTAGATCCTTTTAAAGCTGATTGGCCGTTAATTCCTGGTACCACTTGCAAGTGTGAAAGGGACTTACGATGTATTCTTTCCCTTAAACATAAACACTGCTTTTGTCTGCAGTATACACAATTTGAGAAAATGAATGTGTGTTTCAACACAAACAGATAGTCAGTCACACCTTGGTTGTATTATAATTTGCACACAGAAAAGCAAGGTGTAATTAATGTGCTATTAACAACTAACTACTTAATGGGGACGAGTTTCTGACATTCTCCAGATGCTGGTAAAGTCCCAACTGATCGAAAACCACAAATGAAACACCCAATTCAAAAAAGGTCAGAGGCAACAGCAGAGACAGGTCAATTAGTCTGGTGTGTCAGTCATATCATCCTGGAATCACTTAAATAAGCGTTTAGAAAAACATAATGCAATTGAGCAGAATCAACATGATTTTATAGTGTGGAAATTGTGTTTGACAAATTTATTAGAATCTTTTGAGAATACATTTGAGGACATGGCTCACATCTTCCATGTTTCAACCTACCAAATGGACTGGGCAGCATCTACAAAAAAAGCAAAAGGCAGAGAGAGGAGTTCTTCCTCATTAATGTTTATGTGTATTTTGGTCAATATGGTTCATAGTGTGAAAAATAATTTAAAAAAAACCAAAAAAACATTACCTGGTGTTGAGACATTGTTGTCACAACAAACTCCTACCCCCAGGCGTGGAATTCCTAACTATCACATGCCTTCCCGCTAACCTGCTGCAGCTATACTGACAGCAGTCTACAATCCACTTCAGAAGAACAAATCGAATGCTGAACAAATTTTTCACCTCCATCAACATCATGAATCAGTGTTCATTGTAGCTGGAGACTTCAACCATGCGCTACCAAAATTTCACCAATACATCACCTGTCCTACCAGCAGCCCCAACTCTTTTGAGCACTTCTACACAATAAGAAATACTCACTACTGTTCCCTGTACTTTGGTAAATCAAAACACAAGTCAGTGCTACTCGTTCCCACCTGCAAGTAGAAGCTGAGGTGAAAGGATCTGGCAGTAAATGCCATAGTCGGAGAAAACAAAAGTCATCTTAAGTGACTGCTTTGAGTCAATAGACTGGTCAGCTGGACTCTGCAACAAACCTTCACAAATACACCATTGTCATCGAGAAGCATGGAAAAGACTGCATCCCCAGCAGGAATCCATGGCTAAACAGCAAGGTCCACTCGCTATTTCAGGCCAGAAATGAGGCGCACGTTGGTCAATCCACCCCTATCCAGATACGACCTATGCAAGGTGATCACAAAACCAAGAGGCAGTACCAAATCAGACTGGAGTCCTAGACAAACCTTGTGTACATCAGGCACACGTGGCAGGGCAAGTATGTTATCACAGCCTAATAAGCAAAACCTTCAAAATAGCAAACAACATGCATCCCTCTACATGAAGTAAATCCACCAGTGGAACAATCTCATCAAGGTGCGTGGAACTGCTCTGACCAAGACCACAAGAAATTGCAGATGGTTGTGTGCATAGCCCAGGTCATCGCACAAAAAAGCTTCATATTAAAAAAAAATCCATCCCAGCTACACTTTTCACCTTCTTCCCATGAGAGATGACACCCCACCAAATTCAAAGAGGTTTCTCCCCTCCCCCCCCCTCTGTTATCAGACTCTTGACTAAACCTCACAACAGTAAAACTATGTTGTGGCCTCAGCTCTTTATTAACTAATCTCTCCAACTCTATACATGTACTTCAGTGCTGTGTAATTTGTACTTCTGTACTATGCATGAGATCTCAAACTGGACTGTTTGCAAAACAAGCCATCACTGCAGCTTGGTAATTGGGCAAGCTTGAACTAAACTAGAGGAACCAAAATATTTCATCCACAGTAAAAAAATCTCCGGTATCCAGCAGCGACAGGGATTGCAGATGCCAGATATGTGAATTTTCCAGTTGCCTGAGACACTCTCTTACAATATGCAATAAATACATCAGCAATAAGAACAGTTTAGAGGGGCAGGAGGGGTTCAACAAAGAATTTTTTAAAAACACTTTCAAAATCATAAGACAGTGCAAAATGTAAAGTAATTTGAAAGAAAGAAAATCAGTATTGTAGTCCTTAATTATGTAAAGTTCGTTTTAATCAGGTAATACTCCGTAACTTACAAAATGTAAATTTAAATTCTAACCCTAGTCGCGAGTGCTGTAACAGCATTGTGCCACCATCATAATTAATCCAGTTCCTCCCCCCATCAAGTTCACAGATAAAGCCTACTAATAAGGATAAAGACTCTTACTAAGTAGGGATAGGAAAACACTTTGGGAAAGTCTGTCCAGTGGAAAGCAGCATTGGCTGGCTCGACATCCTGGGCGCTGTCATTTTATTCGAACACAACTTTACTCAAGCACCTGTTGCTGGTGGGGCATGACATGGACCCTCCACTGGCTGAACATTTGCTCCTAACTTCACTAAGGGTCTGAGTATTGCTTCAGAGAACATTTACTTTTACAATTTTAAACTTTTATTTAAATTTTTATTTATTCTTATTTATTTTTAAAATGTTATTTATTTATTAATTCTTTATTAATTAGACCTATTTTAGGTAATTCCTTCTTTTTACCTTCAGTTCAAGATATCGGTTACCATTATTGGCCAAATTTAGGTATCAAATCCTTTTTTTTTAAAAAAAGATATTTTTACTGATAAAAATCTTGTCTCTTTTGAACAATTATCCACCAAATTTATAATACGTAGACATCACTTTTTTCATTATTTACAGGTTAAGAGCTTTTTGAATTTTGAATTTTTTTTTAATATATACCGAATCAGTAAAGATGTATATAAAGACTCAGTACTTACATGTACGCAGTGACATTTTCCATTTTCTCCCCAGCCCCCCTCCCTCTCCACCCCCCAATTAACTATAGAAAAAGGAAACAGAATGCCAAGAAAAAGCATGTCATCTAAATATTACATGTTTCTGTAGCCATCTGCTATGAAGAAACACACGCACTCTCAGTGTAGGAGGTTAAGCTCTGACTTTATTGAGGCTGGAAATGCTCCTTTTACACAGTTGAAGTTCCCACCATTTGGTTGATTGGCTAACATGACTCACATGAATAACAAAAACAGGATTCCCGCCCTCGGGAACATTCTTGCAAATGAATACCCTTCTTCCCCAGCCTGGTATTGCTCTGTTACCTGGGCAGCCTAGCCAGTCCCATTTTAGGGCTGTTGGTCTTGTACTGCCCAGGTTCCAACCACACCAGTTCGCTATGCTAGGGGTCGCATTACTGAGTTATGCCGCTGTTTATTACAGCGCGTCGTGCCAGCCCAATCTCTGCAGTTGCGGGCCGCCACATTTCACTATTTCCGTAAGTATAACGTGTCTCATTAAGAGTTGGAGGTCTGAAATAGGCTGTTACTAATAAAATATATATATATCTATGGGTTCAAATTGAGCATAGTCTCTTAAATTATAGGTTTTTTTTCTAATGGAATACACTTGTTCATTTCTATGTACCACTGTTGTATTTTCAAAGGTGTTTCCATTTTTCAAGTTATCATTAGACATTTTTTTTGCTGCCACTAATATAATCACAACAAATCGTTTTTGAGATCTATCTAATTTTAATTGTAACTCTTTATCCTTTATATTGCTTAACAGAAAGATTTTTGGGGTCTTTTGGTATCTTATTTTTTGTAATTTGATTTAATATTTAATTTAAATCCTCCCAAAAGGGTTTTACTTTTGCACATGTCCAAATTGTACCAATTTCTTGTTTACAATGGAAACATTTATCAGATAGTGTAGGATTCCATTCTTTTAATTTTTATCGACCCAATTATATTGTATCATCCGATACCAAGCATTTATTGTATTAGTCATGGTACTTGCACATATTTCCATCCAAATTTCGATATTTGTCTGTATTTTTAAATCTTTTCCCCAACATTGTTTGGGTCTGTAAATTACTTCATCTTTTCCCTTGTTTTGTAATTTGATATACATATTTGTAATAAACTTTTTAACTATCAAAGTGTCCGTAATTAAATATTCAAAATAACTAACTTCAGGCAACCTTAAATTATTTTTCAGCTTCTCTTTTAAATATGTTTTTAATTGATAATATGAAAATAAGGAAGGTGACAGTGGGCATCCCTATCTAGTTGACCTACTCAATTTAAAATAATCTAAAATATATCTATTAGTTAACACTTTTGCCTTGGGACCATTATATAGAGCCTTGACCCAAATAATAAATTATTCTGGTAATCTCTAATACTTTAAAGAGGAAACTCCATTCAAGCCATCTAGAGCTACTGACGCTGTTGGTTCTTTGCTTGCTTGTGCCATATGAATCAGATTAATAAATTTACACACATTATCTGCTGACCTATTTTTAACAAATCAGGTCTCGTCTAACTTCAACTGCAATAGATAATTTTATAATTAGTTTAAGGATATTGGTCGATATAAAGTTGGTGACAGAGGGTCTTTTCCTGTTTTTGGTATTACTGAAATTATTGCCATTTTACAAGATTCAGGTAGGTTCTGAGTTTCTTCCATCTGTTTTATTACATCTAAAAAGGGTGGAATTAATAAATGATTGAAAGCTTTGTAAAACTCCATGGGGAAATCAGTCTTCACCTGGTGCTTTATTATTTGGTAGCGTCATTAACATATCATAGATCTCTGTAGCAGTCAAGGGTTTTGATTATTTGCATTGTTCTTCCAATTCTAATTAAAGTAGTTCAATATGTGACAAAAAATTATCTATTTCAGTATTTTTCCCTAGAACTTTAGATTGATAATAATTGCTTCTAAAATCTCCTAAAATTAACATTAATCTCTTATGGTTTATATGAAATCTGGTTATTCCTCTTCCTCATTGCTACAATAGTTCTTGTTGCTTGCGCTGTTTTCAACTGCCAAGCCAAATTTTTAATCTTTATTTTGTTCTCAATTTTTTTTCTACTTTATGTTTGTAATGTATCATATTTCAATTTTTTTTCCCATCAATTGTCTTTTTTTTCCTCCATATCGTCTCATTTCATTAAATTTTTCTCTAAAATTATATCTTTTTCCAATTGTTCTATTTCCTTGCAGTGTTTTTTTTAAATTTTGGTTGTATAACTAATTATTTGCTCTCTCATAAAATCTTTCATCACATCCCATAATATAACTTTATCTGTTACAGAATTAGAATTCATATCAAAATATATTTTAATTTGTTGTTCCATGAACTTCTGAAAAATCTAGTCTTTTTAGCAGCATGGGATTAAGTCTCCATCTATATTCTTTAGGTGGAATTGACTTTATTGAGCAATTGATAACAGTGAGGGTAAATGATCCAATAAAGAGTTTTTTTGAATGCTTTAATTTTGAAGCTCCCTGAAGACCTGGAACCTAACATGATAGGAATGATTTATAATTTCAAACCTAATTTCAAAGGGGACATAAATGGCCTTTATGAATGCATGCTGAAGGATTTTAGCATATTTGTTCAATTTTCTTGAGATGAATGGTCAAAGGCATTTGATAATCCCATGTGAAAATTGCAGAGAGCTGAACAAGCTTGTTCTTGATGCCCAGGGTTGTTGCTCTTTGGATTTGCTGCTCTTGATACTACTGCCTTGCTCTCAAAACTGATCATCTTGGCCAGGTCTCACTCAATGCAGCAATGTGGATGCTAAAGTCTTTGAGTGGCTGAGCAACAATAACAGCAGTATTTAGGTGTGTTATTTTTGGGATTGTTCGCAAATTTCTGGATATCCCATCTCCAAACTGTGAAATAAATTTTGACTCAATTTTTAAAAAAAATGTGGGGCAGCCATTTCTCAGTAGCTACCACACAAGTGTGTTTTTTATTAGTATACACAGAGAATGCGATCCCTCTGCAGGCACGGTTTTCACAAATTGCTTATTATACTTGCCCCTAATTACACAACATTTGTGCAGATTTCAAATTGCTGCAGCTAGACCTCATTCCTGGAGAGACCTTGCTAATTACAGTTTGCCTTCCTGAAAAAATCATTTATTTATCAAGATATCTTTTGTTCTACAATCCTCTTCAAAGCTCCTAACACCATTATCTCTTGCACAGTAACTTTAGTCAAAGTTCAGATTTATTGTCAGTACATAAATGACATCACATACAACCCTGAGATTCTTTGTCCTGCAGGCCAGGCAGAATTTCTACTTACTGGTAGTGCAAAAATAGATACTCAAGATGTGCTTACAAAAGAGAGAAATCTAAACAAGGAGGAAGTGCAAACAAACTGTAAAACAGAAAATAAATGTTCAATAATAAATAATGTGCAAAGTAAGAGTCCTTAAATGAGTCTCTGAGTTTGTTATTTTGAAGTCCGATGGTGAAGGGGTAGCAACTTTTCATGAACCTGGTAGCAGGTCTTGACACCTATACCTTTTTCCTGTTGGCAGCAGCAAGACCAGAGCATGTCCTGGGTAGTGTAGATCCTTGATGATTGCTGGTGCTCTCCAACAGCAGTATTCCATGTAATTTTTCTCAGTGGTGGGAAGAGTTTTGCCTGTGATGTGCTGGGCTTTTGTCCCCCACAATCTTTTGCAGGGCTTTCTGCTCAGAGGTATTGGTACCTCTAGAGCAGGTCAGCACACTTCTCACTACACATCTACAGAAATTTGCCAAAGTTTCTGATGTCTTTCCGAATCTCCGCAAACTCCTGAGGAAATAGAAGTGCTGATTTGCTTTCTTTATGACAACATTTAATATTTGGGTCCAGGAAAGATCCTCCAAGATAGTGACGGCCAGGAATTTAAATTTGCTCACCCTCTCCACCTCTGATTCCCCAAAGATCACTAGATCATACACTCTAGTTTTGCCTTTTTTAAAAGTCCATCAGCTTATTGGTTTTGGTGACATTGAATGAGAGATTGTTGTTAGTACACCATTCAGCCAAGTTTTAACTTGCTGATCCATTGCCTCTTTATTGCAACCCAATAGATTTACTACAAATTTTTAAATGTTGTACCAAGCCACAGTCATAGGTGTAAAGTAAGTGGTAGTTTCTAATCAAATGTTTTTTCTGGAAATCCATACACAGTAAAGTACCCAATACCCAGAATTCACGCAACAAGCAAAAAACCCAAGAGATAAATAACAAAGTCTTTATTTTTTTTTATTGGTTTCATCAAATAAATGTTACATAGGTAAATAACTCAATAAAACAACTCCAAACACAAGGTCTCATGCCAGAAAACTGGACTGGCAATTTAAATTAGATTCATATCATCGTGAACAAGGAAGAGAGATGAAGTTAGCATCTGCCAAGCTCATGATGGACGGCGTATGGTTAGCGCAGCAGTTAACGCAATATCATTACAGCACCAGCGACCCAGATTAGAATCCAGCACTGACTGAAGAATTTGTGGTTCTTCCCGTGTCCACATGGGTTTCCTCCGACCTTACTAAAACATACAGGAGATTAATTCATGTCTTTGGGCGTCATGGGCTCCATGGGCTGGAAGGGCCTGTTATCGTGCTGCACCTCCAAATCCAAAATTAAAACTTGCAATATACCTATATCCAGGTACCCTTGAGGCAGCCATGTTACTAGTATATTTGCAGGTAGAATGTTTTTAGTGAATGGTGTAACCATTTCATCTTTCAATGATAGATTTACTGAATATGCCAGCATAATTTGCATTTGACAAAAGTAACAGGTGGAATTTGCCTCAAAAAAGGTGAAACTGGCATTTACACAAAAAAATTGGTTATATATTTAACAAAGTAGGGAAAAAAAAACAATTTATTCACTTTACATGAAGCCAAACAGTAGCAATCTCTCAAATTTTCCAACATAATGTTTAAGTGTTGTCCTGGCTACTTCATGGCAACAGATAAATCGCTGGAGGAGAAAGAACAGGAGTCAATCTGGATTGATTCCCATCATCATGGAAATAATTCAATATCAGGGGAGTAAAACAGACTTCAAATACTTCTAAAGCTGTTGAAATTTAATAGCAGATTAAATTAATTTCTCTGGATTGAAAGTCTCATAACATTTAAAGCATAGAAATTTGTTCCAATCCTCAGTGCTTCTCAAGCTTACAACATTATCAAGATTAACTGCCTATCAATTCTGCCTACTCATCTTACAGTGCACTATTTTAAAGGGCTTTTGTAGCCATAATAATAATAAAGGATAAATCTGATCGCAACAAGTCACACTTCAAATGAAGATGCATTGCCTTCAAACAAAATGTTAAAATGTGCATTAGAATCTCCCTGCCCAAAGTCAAAAAGCCTTGAGAACAATGTTGATTGGGAATGGATTAGACAGGCTGAATAGTCATGATATTTCCAAGAAATACACTGATATTAAAACCCACCTTCCATTTATCACGAGGTTAAGTTATGGTGACTACAGCACAATCTGCAAAGGCAGGACTCTTGGCAATTTCCAGTTTATAAAACCTTTCCTTCATTCATCAGTATACCAAATAGTAATTACTCTAAAATAACTCTTGCCTTTTACCCCATTTAAAAAAAAAAGTGCTGGCACTGCTGGAGCTGTTGTGATGGTAGCACCTGCCGCTGGAGCAGACCCAGACGCAGCACTACTCCAAAGGGTTCAACCACCCAGTCCAAATGCCACCGGCTCTGTGCAGGCTTCAAACAGTCAGTCAGATGAGCTGTCAGAAAAAAACTGTGCTTGCAGCAGCCACGAGGTGTTGTAGACTCTGGGGAGAAGACTGGAGCAGGGCCCCAGAAACAGGGAGAACACCCCCATTGAGAAGGAAAAGCAGAGGAGATGATCCCAAAGGAGGGTGACCACAGCAGCGAAACAGGGAGGGTGACCACAGCAGCGAAACAGGGAGGGTGACCACAGCAGCGAAACAGGGAGGGTGACCACAGCAGCGAAACAGGGAGGGTGACCACAGCAGCGAAACAGGGAGGGTGACCACAGCAGCGAAACAGGGAGGGTGACCACAGCAGCGAAACAGGGAGGGTGACCACAGCAGCGAAACAGGGAGGGTGACCACAGCAGCAAAACAGGGAGGGTGACCACAGCAGCGAAACAGGGAGGGTGACCACAGCAGCGAAACAGGGAGGGTGACCACAGCAGCGAAATGGGGGGGGGTCTGCAGCTGAGGGATCCACACAAGCTGTGGGGTGCTGGAGAGTGGGTAATGGGAACGAGGTCTTGGAACCAGGATTCAAGAGGGTGCTGATTCAAGAAGAGCTCCCAAAGAGCCTTGGGCACTGAAGGATTCCTGATTGCATTGGAGGCTTGGATCTGGAGCTCAGATTCCTGATGGATTGAACAGGAGTCCATGCAGGACAGAATACCCCACTCCACCCCATTCTGCCCCATCCACCGTCCCCTGACCCCAATCCCCACTACCCCACCCACCATCCCCAGACCCCAATCCCCACTCCCCCATCCCCAGACCCAAATCTGCCCCATCCACCATCCCCGGACCCAAATCCCCACTCTGCCCCATCCACCATCCGCTGACCCCAATCCCCACTCTGCCCCATCCGCAGACCCCAATCCCCACTCTGCCCCATCCCCGGACCCCAATCCCCACTCTGCCCCATCCCCGGACCCCAATCCCCACTCTGCCCCATCTACCATCCCGGGCCCCAATTCCCACTCTGCCCCATCTACCATCCCGGGCCCCAATTCCCACTCTGCCCCATCTACCATCCTGGGCCCCATCTACCATCCTGGGCCCCAATCCCCACTCTGCCCCATCTACTGGCCTGGGCCCCAATTCCTACAATCCTTTTCAACTTAGTGGGTTTACAGAAACATTTTAATGTATTGTTCTGTGCCACATCCAAAATGTTTAAGTATTAATAAAATCTGTTATTAAAAGCTTTTATAATTTTACTATGATCCTGATTACACAAGTACCTGGAAAAGCAGGAATCAAAATTCCAAGCATCAAAATGTTAAAGTACTAAAGGTGAATCACAAACCTGTATGATTGCTTTTCTTAATTTGTATTGTTTTCAAAAATCTATCCTTTTTTTCCATTGATGACTTTTGGAATCAGATCACAGAGGATGTTACATTCCTTTGTAATTTGATTGCAAGCTGATCAGCAAAAGTCAACTGTATCCATGCACAACACTAAATCTGCAAAAAGATTTCAGAATTTTCTCAAGTCTGGTGCATTTTTAAACAGAACGCAAGAGAGGCAGTCAATGTTCCTTTAGCCATTTGAGATTGCGATGCCATTCAACAAGATTATGCAGATGATCCTGAGGCTGACATATCAGCTTTATTATCCTTTCATTCAGTTCCTGCAAGGCATTGATCACCTTACTGAATGAAACCAGTGTCAGAGCCTCCAGTCCTACAAAGGCCAATATTCACCAATGAGTGAAAAAATGTTTCATTTTAATCCTAAATGGCCTAACCTTTATTTTGAAAATGACCCTATATTCTGCACTCCTCAGCCAAGGAAAATATTCTTTCCACAAATATGTATCATGAGGAGGAGCCCTCCAAGAGATTTGTCGATTTCAATCAAGTTATTTTTCTAATCTCTCGAGACAGAACTACCCAACTCAATCTCCCTCTTTATGACAAACCTGACAACAGCCCCGTGGATCTTCTAAAGTACCAATTTTTTTCAAGTCAAGGAGAGCAAAGTTGTATGCAGTATTTCAGGAGAAGGTCTCTCCAAGGCTTAAACAAATTAAAGACAGGTTTTCTGTTCACCATTTGCCTTCTTAATTACTTGCTGTGCCTGCACGTTAGATCTGAGACTAGTGTACAAGGAGACCTCTGTCACTTTAAATATAGCATTTCTTAATATTTAAATGCTCAGCACCAATGGGTTAAGTTTTTTGAATATTTTATTTGTTTCAAGAAAATACAAAATAGAGGACCCAATTAATAACATTAATACATTGAATAAAAATCATAGAAAAGCATCCATAAGGTCCGAAAAGATAAAAAGGAGAGTCCCCCTTCTCTCAGCGCGCCCTCCCCAGATTCAAAAGGGGACAGACAGTAGGGAATTGAGGGAAATGAAAAGAAAGAAAATAGAAAAAAAAGCAGCAGATAATTGACAAATATCAAAATAAATTATACAATCTGGGCATTTAAGTGATCTAAATAAGGATGCCTAATTTCGATGAACATTCTTAAGACTATCAGTAATCTTCTCATGGGGAATACAGCTTTGCATTTCCATGTTCCAATGACCAATGTGAAGTGGGGAATCAGATTTCCACGTTACCACTACACATTTCCTGGCTATTGACAATGCAATTTTAATAAATTTAGATTTACTTCTGAAAAAGTTTACTTTTATAAACTACCAAATTCCCCAGAAGAAAAAAATTTCAGGACTAGAGTGAAGTTCACCCCACAATTTTTGTCAACACTTCTCCCAATTCTATCCAAAAGTCATTTGAATGATCTATATAAGCTTAATTATCTCACCTGCTGCAGAAAATTGAGGAGAACCTACACAGGTGGGTAAACATGCCCATCACATTATTGGGCAGAGTAAATTGTGTAAAAAGGAAGATAATGCTGAGATTTCAATACTTTTTAAAATCTTTACCTGTCCCATTCCCTAGTACATTTTTTTTAATTCTTAATGGAAATTTTCATTCATTCCTTTAGTCAGATAAAATTTATAGAATTTCCATAATAAATTGAATTACTGGATTTTTAAAAATATTATTTAGCTGCATAAATTTGTTTTGTTGCTGCTTTTTTAAAATGAGGCTATTCCTTCCTGGGATATAATTGGCTTGCACATAGTAAGAGAGAAGATGGCAGAATTTAATTATAAATGGAATTTTAAATTAATTAAAAGGAAAACAATAATTCATTATTGAAACATGCAATTTATATTTGGGATAGAATTAAACAATTTGTGGGATTAAAAAGATAATCTTCAAAGACACCTCCATCTCAAAACAGTTTAATACCCATGACTTTGGGTAATAGAATCTTGTCAACCTGGTACCAACATGGTATCATGTGCATTGAAGATTGTTATGATCAACAAAGCCAATTTATGTCTGTTGTGAGACTTAAAAATAAATACAATTTACCTAATAACATTCTACCGCCATCTCCAATTGCCATCTTTTTTGAGGGAAAAGTTCAGACCATTAATAGTCCTACCAATGTGCTTAAGACAGGTAAATTCTAATTCGAAAGGGTAATGCAACCAAATTTATCTCTAAAGTGCATGTTCTGATCCAAGATCAAAGCCCAAAATCTGGACTACATAGATCAAAGGAGAGATGGGAATTGGATTTGGGCATTGTAATCAATCCCTATCTTAATTAATTCTACATATAAGCTGATTCATTACAATTTTCTGGACCAATTATAGCTCACTCCTCAAAAGACCAAACAATAAACCAGATTTTTCTGATAAGTGTGGTATAGATGTTGGTACCTTTTTACATTCCACCTGGTTATGCATGATTTTACTTTAGTGAACGACCATCAATTTTCCCCACTCTGTGACATCTGCCTCCACAAAGCCTATTCAATTGTATTTGTTTCCTTGACGCATTTTGTATAATAAATTTATATTATAAATTGGTAAAATATTTTTAACTCCACATTTCCATCTTTGATTACATGGGGCTATTTGACACTTCAAGTCTATGCTAGCTCACAGAAGATTCACATTCTGAAATATTTGCATAACACTGTAAAAATAAATAAATAGATTGTTTTGCAAAGTTTGCTTCCTGAAAGAAAACTGTGGATTATAATAGACAATTTCAAGACGAAAACAAAGATCATTTCAGATTTGCTGCAGCACGCTGGAAGCTGGAAAAACATTAATACTTGCCAAAAATGTTACAGAATGAATTGCAGCTATTGTTAAGTACACTCACAATGATTTTGCCTGAAGAACACGTGCATCCACATGCATTCAATCTGTATCAATGTAATGCACAGCATCTGTAGATGTGAGCTGCTTTCATTGCCTGACTGGATCTATATTGACTCCATCAACACCAACTCCAAAGGGTTGTCCCACTTCTTTGTTGCAGGGAATGTCACACAAGGGTTTTCCACATCTGTCTCTTCACAGACTGCTCCCTGTATCATGGTATAGATTCATCCACCCAGAGACTCAATGGACATGGTCTTTACCATGCATCAACACTCACCCAAAAGGTGGAGAGCAATTAACCTCAACTCATGGGCCTTTGGCATGACTCCAATTGAAAGTTCGATGGTGTATGCTTTTGAATTTTGGCTATCCTCAGAAATTCACCTGTCCCAGGCAAACCATGTTTTGCATAGGTTCTCAAAAGACCCCATTGTCAGTGTGATGTCAAGAAAGCAGTGTTTCCCAATATTTCTTGCACCATTACCAGCCTTCCTGCTGAAGTGCAACTAAAAGGACAATTAAAAACAGCTCATTCTCTATCATCTTCACTCCGGAGTCAAGGTCTCTCTAATCTCCAAGTCATAATTGACGTTCATTGAAGCAAATAAGAGATTAGGCTTGTACTCCATGTGGACCCCAACTTCACTACAACAGGCCCTGATAACAAAAATCCTGGAAGTATACCTGGATAATACAGGGCACTTCCTATATATCAAGTGACTGCTCAGTGAAGATATGCATAATTGATGGGATTCCTCCCCATCTTCAGTGTGCAAGCATAACTTCTGGACTCCAGGAAAACAATGTTTAGATCTCAAGATCTGAAAGCCACCACAAAGATCATGGCTGCATTCATCACCAATCTTTGCCCTTCTGAAATGTCATCTATCTACAGCATGCACCTCAAAATATTATCTCTACAAAGTATACCAACATCAGCATCCTTTCACAGGAAGTTATCATGAGCAATAAGGCACTGATGTGTAGACCATATAATTCACACACCTGATGGCCAACTTCAGGAAAAAAGGCCATACCAGAGCTCCATTAAGATGAAGGGCCCAGTCCAAAACATTGGTTACCCTTTACTTCCTATGGATACTTTGTGACCTCCTGAGTTTCTCAATCTCTCCAATGTTTTGAGGTGCATGATGCAAACTTTTTTTTTTAATTTAACTCCATTATGGCCAGAAAACCCATTCAAGGGTATGCCTGCTTGAAAATGAGATATTACCACCAATTTGTAGTGATCCTAGCCCATGAACACAGAAAATGGAGATGGAACACTGAGAATGACACTATTCATCAGGAGCACATGGAAACACAGCAAAAATTGAAGGCACCAATTCCCATCAGCCAATTGAGAACCCATAGAACTTGAGTGGGGGCACATCTTTCTCAACACAGGGATAATGATATCAAAAGTTCAAGATTTGCAAATAAACCAAATTGGAGTGCAAACCAGACACTTGCCTGTGAGAAACATGTGTGGTGGAGGGGAAACAGCCATGACCAAACATCTACCAGCTCCAGCAATACAGTGACAGCTTGTGTTTGTTTAGCTTGGTCACTTGCTACTTTTGACTGAACCTTTAAACTCAAGTACAAGATACAATATTTCATTCTGGCAAAGCTAACTTCCAAGGTGTAAGAATTCAATTTCATGGAAATTAATCTCAGGAGGTTATTCATTTCATCAGGAGATTCAATTACTGATCCATTTATCATATCATCATCTTGATCATTGATATAGATGACAATCAACAATGGACCCAGCACCAATGGACACATCACTAGTCAGAGGCGATCAAACATTTCCACGCTCTGGCTTCTCCATAAAGCCAGTGTCAAATCCAATTTATTACCTCACCATGAATTTCGAGCAACTGAATCTTCCTAACTAACCTCCCATGTGGGACCTTGTCTAAAGCCTTGAAGTTCATATAAACAACATCCACAGCCTTTTCTTCATCAACTTTCCTGGTAACCTCCTTGAAAAAGATTTGTTAAAGACAACCTACCACACACAAAACCATATTGTCTATCCTTAATCAGTCCCTGACTCTCCAAAAACTTGCATATCATTCTCTTAGAACACCTTCTGATAACTTACCTACAACTGATTTCAGGATCACCAAACTATAATTTCCTGTATTATTTTTGAAGCTTTTTTTAAATTAAAAAAATAGAATACGAGCTACCCTCTAATCCTCTGGCACCTCACCCATGCCCATGGACATTTTAAAATAATCTGCCAGCCTCCTTCAAGGACCAAAGAAATATCTTGTCAGTCCCTGGGGATTTATCCATCCTTATTTGATTTAAAACAAGAACTTCCTCTTTAATCTGTACAGGCACAATGATCTCACTGCTCGTTTCCCTCACTTCCCTAGACTCTGTGCAAGTTTCCTGAGTAACCAGATGCAAAACGAAACATTTAAGATCTCCCTCAGTTCTTCTGGCTCCATACATAGCCAACCATTCTGATCTTGAGGAGCCACGTGATGGAGTAGTGGCCGGACGGTGAACTCCAGCCCTCTCCAGAAAAGTCGGGAAAAACGAGAGAAAATACAAAGGCACAGAAATACAAGTTAAAGAAAAGTGAATATAAAGGTGGAAAGAAGATGGAGACAAAAGGAGAAAAATCAAAATCAACGGAAAGAAGAGAGGAAGAGAAGACAACGGAGGAAAAAGGTGAAGGCCTTACCTGTCCGAAGAGGCCCGCTGCGGAGAGAAGACCCCACTACCTCAGGTCGGTAGAAAGAGAACTACAACAATGGCTCACAGAGCCGAGTAAAAGTGCGCAACCGCGCATGCGCGACTCCTCGCGCATGCGCGATGCGCATACAAAAAAACACACCGACGGGAGGGGGGACCAGCTGGGGAGTCGATCTCCACAGCCGGCAACGACAGCTGCAGAACACCTGCAGCAAGAAGACACCACAGAAGACAATGGAAACAAGAAAGAAGAGGAGGAAAGGGCAGCAAAGAAACAACAGATGGTCAACCTAGAGGAAGAAGAAGAGGAAGAGGAAGAGTACAGGGAAATAGAAGAAGAAAAGATAGGCAAGGTAAAGGAGGTACTTGCTCTTGTTAGAGGATACATGGAGTCATTTAAAGAATGGCAAACACAGGAATTCAATGATTTAAGAAGAAGAATAAACAACACAGAAAAGAAAATAAATAAAATGGATATGACCTTAACAGAAATGGGGAAAAAAATGGACAAGATGGAAGAACGGGCAATAGCAGCAGAAATGGAGGTAGAAGACTTAAAAAAGAAATTGGAGGAATCTAATAAAAAAACTAAAGAGACACAAGAATTACTAGCCCAAAAAATAGATATAATGGAAAATTATAACAGAAGAAACAACATAAAGATAGTGGGCCTTAAGGAAGATGTAGAAGGCAAGAATATGAGGGAGTTTATAAAAGAATGGATCCCTAAGGCCCTAGGATGTCCAGAACTACAGCAAGAAATGGAAATAGAAAGGGCACATAGAGCATTGGCCCCTAAACCACAACCACAACAAAAACCAAGATCTATTGTAGTAAAATTCCTAAGATATACTACAAGAGAAAAGGTGCTGGAGAAGACAATGGAAAAAGTAAGAGAGGGCAACAAACCACTGGAGTACAAAGGGCAAAAAATCTTCATTTATCCAGATATAAGCTTTGAACTCCTAAAGAAGAGAAAAGAGTTCAATGCAGCAAAAGCGATTTTATGGAAGAAAGGATATAAATTTACACTGAAGCACCCTGCGGTATTGAAAATATTTATTCCAGGACAACAAAACAGACTATTCTCGGATCCAGAAGAAGCACGAAAATTTGCAGAACAATTACAAAAATAGACTGAGGGATGAAGACGGGTAATGAGAGCAAAAATTATCACGATTGATATGTATGTGGGTAAAGACAAAAATAGACTGAGGGATGAAGACGGGTAAGGAGGGTAAAAATGACCACGATTGATATGTATGCGGGTAAAGAGGTATAAGAGTGAATAGAGACAACGGGCATATGTGAAAGTATCTGTAATTAGAGGAAAACATAGAAAGTATAGACAAGAATTAATAAGGGAAGGTAATGGAATAGAGAGAATAAGGAGGGAACTAAAAGAGTGACCTTTGTGACATATAAAAAACGAAATCTTTTCTGGGGGGGGCTGGGTGGGGGGAAAAGAGCGGTCACTGCAAAATCAGTTGACGCTTGCGAGTGGATTCGCAAATCCAAATGGAGAGGGGAGATGTGGTTGTCCGACAAGGGATAAAGGGCAACTCAGGAGGGGAAGGGGAGATTGGGGATAAAGAAGATAGAAATAGGAGAATAAGGAAAATGTTGGATGTTGTAGGAATGTTGTCTGGTAAAGAGTTGAAAATAAGAAAACAGAAATGGAAAAGGAGGAAAGGTAATGATGGAAAAACGGAAAGAGAAGATAAACAAAATATAAAATGGCTACGCTGAACTATATGACTCTAAATATTAATGGAATACATAACCAAATTAAAAGGAAGAAACTACTAAATTTACTGAAAAAGGAAAAAATAGATATAGCATTTGTCCAAGAAACACATTTAACTGAATTGGAGCACAAGAAATTAAAGAGAGATTGGGTAGGACATGTAACAGCAGCATCGTATAATTCAAAAGCAAGAGGAGTGGCTATATTAATTAGCAAAAATGTGCCATTTAAAATAGAAGAGGAAATAATAGATCCAGCAGGGAGATATGTTATGATAAAATGTCAGATATATTCAGAGCTTTGGAATCTACTTAATATATATTCACCTAACGAAGAAGATCAAAAGTTTATGCAAGATATCTTTTTGAAGGTAGCTAATACGCAAGGGAACATACTAATAGGAGGGGATTTCAATCTGAATTTGGATCCAAATATGGATAAAACGGGGAAAAAAATTAACAGGAAGAACAAAGTAACCAAATTTATAATTAAATCGATGCAAGAAATGAAACTTGTGGACATATGGAGGAAACAAAACCCAAAAGAAAAGGAATACTCATACTACTCGACTAGACATAAAACATACTCAAGGATAGACCTATTCCTGTTATCAGCCCACATACAAGGGAGAGTTAGGAAAACGGAATATAAAGCTAGACTATTATCGGACCACTCACCCCTGTTATTGGCAATAGAGCTAGAAGACATCCCTCCAAGAATGTATAGATGGAGATTAAACCCCATGCTACTTAAAAGACAGGATTTTAGAGAATTTATTGAAAAACAATTAAAAATGTACTTTGAAGTAAATACGGAATCAGTGGAAGATAAGTTTATACTATGGGACGCAATGAAAGCATTCATTAGAGGGCAAATAATAAGTTATGCAACCAAGATGAAGAAGGACTATAATCAGGAAACAGAGCAGTTGGAAAGGGAAATAATAAACATAGAAAAAAAATTAGCAATAAAGGAAGATACAACCAAAAGAAGAGAATTGGCGGATAAAAAAATAAAATATGAAACATTACAAACATATAAGGTGGAGAAGAATATAATGAAGACAAAACAGAAATATTATGAACTAGGGGAAAAAACACACAAAATCCTAGCATGGCAGCTTAAGACAGAGCAAACTAAGAAAACGGTATTGGCAACAAGGAAAAAAGACAAACAAATTACATATAATCCAAAAGAAATTAAGGAAAACTTCAGAGAATTCTATGAACAATTATACCGAACCGAAAACGAAGGGAAAGAAGGGAAAATAGATGAATTTTTGACTAAAATTGAACTACCAAAACTACAAATAGAGGAACAAAATAAATTAACAGAACCATTTGGAACAGTAGAAATACAAGAGACAATAAAAAATTTACCAAATAATAAGACACCAGGAGAGGATGGACTCCCAATAGAATTCTACAAAACATTTAAAGACCTAATAATACCGCCCCTCCTGGATGTAATCAACCAGATTGATGAGACACAAAACTTACCAGATTCATGTAAAACAGCAATAATTACAGTGATACTAAAACAAGGGAAAGATCCACTCTCACCAGCGTCATATAGACCAATATCTTTGCTAAACACAGATTATAAGATAATAGCTAAACTATTAGCGAACAGATTAGCAGAACAGGTACCGAAAATGGTAAATTTAGACCAAACTGGATTTATCAAAAAAAGACGCACAACAGACAATATTTGTAAATTTATTAACTTAATTCATGCAGTAGAAGGAAATAAAGCACCGGCAGTAGCAGTTGCTTTAGACGCAGAGAAGGCCTTCGACAGAGTAGAATGGAATTACTTGTTCAAAGTATTGCAAAAATTCAGTTTACCGGAGAAGTATATTAATTGGATTAAAGCATTATATAAGGGACCGTTAGCGAAAGTGACAGTAAATGGACATGTATCAAAGCAATTTAACTTAAGCAGGTCAACGCGGCAGGGATGCCCACTATCACCATTATTGTTTGCGCTAGCTATAGAACCACTAGCAGAATCGATAAGAAGAGATAATAATATAAAAGGAATAAAAATAAAAGACAGGGAATATAAACTCAGTCTGTTTGCGGATGATGTGATAGTGTACTTAACAGAACCAGAACTATCAATAAAAGAACTATATAAGAAATTGAAGGAATATGGAGAAGTGTCGGGATACAAGATAAACGTAAATAAAAGTGAAGCAATGCCTATGAATAACGCGGATTTCTCAAAATTTAAGGAGGAATCCCCATTCAGATGGCAAACGCAGGCAATAAGATACCTAGGTGTGCAAATAAACAAAAATCTAGGCCAATTATATAAACTCAATTACAATCCACTAATGAAAAAACTACAGGACGATTTAGAGCATTGGAAAGAGCTACCACTAACACTGATAGGAAGGATAAACTGTATTAAAATGAACATTTTTCCAAGGATACTATACTTATTTCAGGCATTGCCAATACAACTGACAGAAAAATTCTTCAAAGAGTTAAAGAAAATAATAAGGAGATTTTTATGGAGAGGGGGGAAACCGAGGATAGCACTAGACAAATTAACAGAATGGTATAAACAAGGAGGCTTACAATTGCCAAACTTCAAAAATTATTATAGAGCCGCACAATTAAGGTACCTATCAGATTTTTATCAAACAAGGGAAAAACCAGACTGGACGAGACTAGAATTAGATAAAATAGGGGAAAAGATACCTGAACACATATTATATAAATGGGACGAAAAATTGGTACAACATAGAACTTCTCCAGTATTACACCATCTCCTCAATATATGGAAGAAGATACATGTAGAAAGAAATAAAATAAATTACCAAATACCAAAACTAATATTGACGCAAAATAAGCTACTCCCTTTTACAATAGACAACCTTGCCTTTAGAAAATGGGAAAAAAAAGGGATTAAAAGAATAGAAAATTGTTTTTCAGGAAGTAGATTCTTATCCTTTGAACAAATGAGAGATAAGTACAATATAACGGGAGATACAGCGCTGGCATATTACCAACTGAGATCCTACTTGAAAGATAAATTAGGAAGCAACTTGAGTTTACCAGAGGGAAGTAACCTTGAATATGTGATTACAGATACAATGTTAATCAAAAGATTTATAAAAAATATGTATATTAAACTGCAAGAAAAGGAAAATGAGGAAACAAATGGTAAAACTAAACAAAAATGGGAACAAGATTTAAATATAAAGATAAAAAAGGAAACATGGGAGAAGTTATGCTCTGGAACGATGAGAAATACAATAAATACGAGGCTGCGTATGATACAATATAATTGGTTACACAGACTATACATTACACCGCAAAAGTTAAATAAATGGGACCCAACAGTATCTGATAGATGTTTTCGATGTAAAAAAGAAAGGGGAACAACAATTCATGCAATCTGGACATGTGAGAGAGTAGAAAAATTTTGGGATGATCTCAATCAGATATTAAATAAAATAACAGAAAACAATATACCAAAGAATCCAGAGATCTTTCTCCTAAGTAACATAAAAAATAAAGAATTTGGAATTGACTTGGAGGATGCACAAAAAAGATTTGTTAAGATAGCCCTAGCTGTAGCAAAAAAATGTATTATGTCAACCTGGAAATTGGAAGATAATTTGAAAATACAACAATGGTATATAGAAATGAATAAATGTATTCCATTAGAAAAAATAACATATAGTTTAAGAAATAATATCGAAATATTCGAACAAGTATGGGAGCCTTACATTAAATACAATAGCGAAAACCTACCGGGAACAAACATTACCTAAGTTGATGGAAGGAGAAGAGAAGAAAAAAATGGACTCAGTAGAATTTCTGGTGTATTTTTGTTGAATGACAACATTGTCTAACTGAATTAATGCAACCTAGATTGTATAACTAAAATGGATGAGAGGGGGGAGGGATGGGGGGGTGGCTTGGGAGGAGGGAGGAGGGAGGGAGAAAAAGTCACTGTAAATGTGTGGAAAAGAAAAAGTGTATATCATGGCTATTGTGATTTATGGTGTGAAAAATAAAAAATTTAATAAAAAAAAAAAAAAAAAAAAAAAAAAAAAAAAACCATTCTGATCTTCAAGACCAATTTTGTCATTTACTATTCTTTAGATTTTAATATAACTATAAAAGCCCTTGGGATATTCCTTCACCTTTTCTGCCAAACCAACCTCATGTCTTCTTTTAGCCCTCCTGATTTCCCTCCCTCTTTTTTTAAAAAAATCCTTCCGTACTTCATTTTCTGCTTGTGGCCTATACTGCTTATACACCTCTCTTCTTAACCAGAACCCCAATTACCCTCAAAAACTGTTTATTATGCCTATTAATTTGACTTTAATTACCTTTTGAAGGTCTCCCACTTACCAAGCACATCTTTGCCAACCTATCCAAACCACACTTTCTAGATCCTTTATTTCCTCAAAATTTGTCTTTCTGCAATTTAGAATCTCAACCCAAAGACCAGACCTATCCTAATTCATAATTATCTTGAAAGTAATGGCGTAATTATCACTGGGCCCAAAGTGTTCCCTTGCACATACAGTACAATTCCGATTATCTGAAATGGTCGAGATTGAGATAAACTTTTATTTTCTGAGATATGGCCTTTTTAAAAAAAAACATCCCAGTAGCAACAGCAAATCACTTGTATCAAGTGTTTAAACAACAACAAACAACAAGGGAAGGCTTTTTGAGCATTAAAATAATGTTTAATTCTCACTAAAAAAAAATACTGGCCGCTGCCTATCACCAACACTTCCCCACTGAGGCCCCACTCCTTCCCAGCAACCAGATGTCCCGACAGGGCATCCCACTCCCTGATGATGCCGAGAGAAGGGAATCTTCAGATCACTTGCGGCTGGGAGACAGTGGCACGCAGTTTGAGAGAGAGAGATGGAGAGAAAAATCAAGAGGGGAAGGTAAAGAAGAAATGGAAAGAGAGAGGAGAGGGAGCTACCTGAAACGAGGACCATCATTCTAATTTCATGTCGAGTTGATTTTTTTTTCAACATGTGAGCTCAGTTTGGCTCCAAACAAAAAAATTTGAATAATTGAGGATTTCTGATTTGTTTCAGATATCCTCATTTATCGGATTTTTTAAAAAAATTCAGATAAATTAGGATTTTGGAGAATCTGATTTCAGGTAATCTGAGTTGTACTGTACTGTTCCCTAATAGGAGATTCAGTATTGCACTCTCTTGAGACATCAATTTAGAAAACTTTTCTGACCATATTTAACAAACTCCAAGCCATCCAGCCCTTTTTCAGTAAGGGAGTCCCAATCAGATCAAAATAAAATCGCTTACTATCACAACTTTAGCCCCTTTCACACTTGCAAAGGATCCCAGAAATCAAAAGCCAATCAACATTTAAAGTGGCAAGTGTGAAAGCAAAATCAGCTCAATGCCGGCGTCAGATGACATCATCTCAAGCCAGAGATCGATGACCTCAACCCCTAGTATAATCCCCGGTGTCAGCAGATGCCAATGTTGCAATCAGACAAGTGAGAAAGGGGTAATTGCATTGTGGGGTTGAAATGGCCCAAGTTTTTGCATGAGTGCAGAAAGATTAAAATGAAGGTATAAACTTTGCCATGGGAAAGTTGCAGTTGGGGGGAGAGAGATAATAAATAGCAATAGCGGACAATTTTTAAACAGCTTGGGAAAATTGGTCGCGCTATAGTGCACAATTCATAAAGACCGTGGGGAAAAAGCAATAGTGGACCAGACTTCCCAGAATGCTGTGCAGCAGAGAAACCCCTCTATGAATGCTCCATGCAGCCCCCTATAGTCTATTTTATATTTAATTTTCATCCCTTATTAGTAAATTAATATTTTTTATTTCTTTATTGATTGTATTAAATGTTGATACCAGGTCTTTTTCCATCATCTTCTCCCCCTTTGTCCAGTTTCTCTTCCTTTCTCTTAAGTTAAGGAGGGGTTATTTATAGGCTTAATTGCATTTTAAGGGATATAATTTTTTAACATATTTGTATATATTCATTGAGTCGTGTGAGTGCGCACAGATAGAATTTATTAAAAAAGATATCCCAAACCTGGCATCAGGGAGGCAACACACCATCCACAATTGTCAATCTCTTCCACAGAACCTCTTATCTGTTCCCCTCACTATGGAATCCCCTATCACTACAGTTCACCACTTATCCTTTCCTTAGTCATTGGTCCAGAGATCTGACTGCCATGGATTGTCCCTGGTAGGTGCCCCTAACCCCAACAGTATGTATTTATGAGGGGATCAGCCATGGGAGAATCCTGCACTGTCTGTGTGTTCCCTTTCCCTCCTAGGTGTGATTACACCTGTTACTCTTGTCCATTATACCCTCAGCCCCCGAGTGATCAGATTCATCTAACTCCAGCTCCAATTCCCTAATGTAGTTTATAAGGAACTGCAGTTGGGCGCACTTCTCACAGATGAAGTCGGTAGGGATACTGTTGGCTTCCTTGACTATCCAGATTCTGCGAGAACATCCCTATCCTTGCTGCCATTCCCACTATGAAATAGTAAAAAGTTAGATAATTCTACCCTTACCTATGCCTTCTTGCTGAAGGCTTCTGTCTCTTGATAAGAACTGTACTTGCATCAACTCCTGTACCATCACCTCAGCTTGCCAAAGTCTCTAAGTCCCACATTTACATTGGCCACTCCCACAGTGGTCACTCCACACAAGGTTCCCTTCCCTTTATTGGCTACAGTTAATTAGCCAATGGAGACATTTAAATAAGCATCTACCTTACCAGTGTGGTTTTTTTTTAAAAAACAATTCTATTCTCTTTCGAAGTCCCACTCTCACAACTCCCAACAAGAAACTGACATGGAAATGCATTTTCATGCAGATATTAAAGGTGCTGTAGAATTGTTTGAAGACTAAGGGTGCTTTCCCAGGCACCTAACAATTGTGTCCAAAACAATAACATTTCAAAGCTACACAGAAACTTGCTTTGACACAAATTAGCTTCCATCTTTTCAAAACATCTTTAAGGTGCAATGGCTCCAATGCACTTAGAAGAGGATTTCACACAAAAGAAAACCACATTTTCTGACATTAAAGTACACCTGCTGGATATCAATGCAAGGGATCACAACATCAGAACCTCTAAAAAGAGGTTGTTTGGGTAGAACAAGAGGCACTGACAAGCGAAAATTTAGGAAGGTGGCTGAATAGCACAGAACAACCAAATGGTTTGCAAAAAAAGGAGTAAGCTTCTAACTTGATCACAAAAATATTGCAGAGATTATCAAGAGAAAATTCTGAAGAGTCATGGCACTGAGAAGCTGATCAGTGGGAATGACCAACACCAAAACTGCAATAAAAACTTGAATTCAATCAAATATGAACAAAAAACGGTTGAAGAGATGGCAGCTCCAGAACACTATTAATGTAAAATTAAAACATTTCAGAGTTTGATTCAGGATGTTTTAGCCAAACACTGGCACAATGAAAAGCACTGGACAAGAGGAGAAATATTTGTATATTCTCAGCAGCAACGTTAAGTGTGATTGCTTAGATTGTTGAAAGGGTTGCATTTTCTATCTACCAAACTAAACCTGGAGAGATTTTAAGAACGACATAAAAAGTGCCATTTGGCGCCAGACCATTTTTCCTATCCATCACCAAGTTTGGAGTCTGCCAGGGCCTGGGCCCTTCCTTTTGTTGTCTTCATGCAGTCCCCCTTATGTTTTTTTAAAAAAAAAACACATTTGGGAGAGTCAGCTGCCATATACCCAGCTACATATCAATTGCACTCTCCACCTCTCTAGGCCTTTTTCACTGCCAATATTACTACCCTGAATATGCATGAACCTGAGAAACATCTGACCAAACTGTTGGTCATCCCCCCTGAGCCATGACTCTTCAGAATTCTCTCCCGATGTTCTCTACAGTTGATATACATTGAAATTGAAGTAGGAAAGTGTCACTAAGGCCACTTTAATGCAGAATTGATACAGGGCGGACTAGACTAATGTAACTCCTGTTTATGATGTTGGAACTTCTTCAAAGAAAGAAATTCAATGTCTAGCTTAATTTATAAAAAAGGTAATACTTGGTATTTATATCAAAAGAAAATTTTGCTCATGTCCTCTTTTGACAGAGCATTTCCCAAGAGTACTATGAGACCAATTCAATTCAGGTTACCAGATATTCAGGCAGCTGATGGCATGTCAACCAGTCCTGCCTCACTTTTGAGGCCATTTGAGGATAATCTACTGGTAGAATTACAGAGTTGGGGAGAGATATCAGAAACAACAAGATACAACAATGAGAATCTTAAACCTGGAGCCAATTTGTAGATGACAAGGCTGGGTACAAGCTACGTCATAGCCAGCCAAGAATTAGATGAGCTCAGAGCCAAAACAGGAAAAGACATCAAGGAATCCCTTGAAATATTTGGTATGTTAAGGGTTGCTTCCGCAGCTGGGCAAGAAAACAATATTCATCGTAAACAAATATTCATATAAAGCAGTTTGATTTCTTGTTTTAATCTTCTTTCTTTGGCTTGGCTTCGCGGACGAAGATTTATGGAGGGGGTAGGAGGGGGAGGACGTGGACCTGTCCTCGGGCCTGCGCAAAGGAGCTTTTAGGTGGAGTGCAGTGCGCGCAGTACTGGCCCCACCCTTTACACCCATGGTTCGTGTGCCGTGGCCAAGCAAGCTGGGACGTGGCAGCGAGGTCCTTGGGTCGTAGGTTTTATATCGGAGTGGCCTTCTCCTATGCAGGTTTCTTACCCGGGCTGGAGGGGCCTGCCTCCCCTCCTAGGTCGGTCCATACTGCCCGGACCGGGGCCTCCGTCTGCCTCACTCGACCGAGGCCGGGGCCGCCGTCTCCCCCTTGCTCCTGCCCGGATCGGGGCCGCCGCCGTCTACCCTTCGCCCGGACCGGGGCCGGGGCCGCTGCTGCTCTCCCTGTGCCCGGACTGGGGCCGCCGCCTCCCACTCCCTGTCCGGACCGGGGCCTCCGTCTGCCTCACTCGACCGAGGCCGGGGCCGCCGTCTCCCCCTTGCTCCTGCCCGTATCGGGGCCGCCGCCGTCTACCCTTTGCCCGGACCGGGGCCGCCGCTGCTCTCCCTGTGCCCGGACTGGGGCCGCCGCCTCCCCCTTGCTCCTGCCCGTATCGGGGCCGCCGCCGTCTACCCTTCGCCCGGACCGGGGCCGGGGCCGCCGCTGCTCTCCCTGTGCCCGGACTGGGGCCGCCGCCTCCCCCTTGCTCCTGCCCGTATCGGGGCCGCCGCCGTCTACCCTTCGCCCGGACCGGGGCCGGGGCCGCCGCTGCTCTCCCTGTGCCCGGACTGGGGCCGCCGCCTCCCACTCCCTGTCCGGACCGGGGCCTCCGTCTGCCTCACTCGACCGAGGCCGGGGCCGCCGTCTCCCCCTTGCTCCTGCCCGTATCGGGGCCGCCGCCGTCTACCCTTCGCCCGGACCGGGGCCGGGGCCGCTGCTGCTCTCCCTGTGCCTGGACTGGGGCCGCCGCCTCCCCCCCGGTCCGGGCGAAGGGTAGACGGCGGCGGCCCCGATACGGGCAGGAGCAAGGGGGAGACGGCGGCCCCGGCCTCGGTCGAGTGAGGCAGACGGAGGCCCCGGTCCGGACAGGGAGTGGGAGGCGGCGGCCCCAGTCCAGGCACAGGGAGAGCAGCAGCGGCCCCGGCCCCGGTCCGGGCGAAGGGTAGACGGCGGCGGCCCCGATACGGGCAGGAGCAAGGGGGAGGCGGCGGCCCCAGTCCGGGCACAGGGAGAGCAGCGGCGGCCCCGGCCCCGGTCCGGGCGAAGGGTAGACGGCGGCGGCCCCGATACGGGCAGGAGCAAGGGGGAGGCGGCGGCCCCGGCCTCGGTCGAGTGAGGCAGACGGAGGCCCCGGTCTTGTTTTAATACTCCAGTGTTAAAATAGGTTGTATTAAATGCACCTTGGAGACCAAAACCCAATTTCCTGTCTCATTGCAATGTTGTGGCTTGGACTTGTTCTACATTCAGGAAACACATCCGTAGAAGATACATCACCAGGAAACAAGTCACTAATGAAGGGGACACTGATAGATTTCAGCAGGACATAACTACAGCAGTGAAATAGCCAAATGTGACTGGTGCAGTTCATCAGCATCTGTAAGATAATGGTTTGATCAAAGAATAATAAATGTTAACTACTAAACACCACAATATTAAAGGGCTATAGGGATATTGATCAAATGATTATTTCCTTATTGAAGGTTATCATTACCCTATAACCCTAAGTGGGGCTAGGTTTGATTCACTGAGAATAATCAAAACTAAAAAGCAGTAGCTCAGATGACTAAAGCAACATAAAAATAATAGAAAAAAAATTATAAATTACATTGATTTATAAAACCAAGGTAATTTCAAATGATCTATACAATTTCAAATCTGAAATCACATAACAAAGCTTTAGGGAAAAGGGCAAATATTTAATAATCCTCAAATATTTAAACATGACAAGGGCTCAGGAATCTTGTGGCCTAAATGGTTTGTAAACCAGCACAAATATTTTAATAGGAAATCCTATTTTAGGCTTTAAAGATTGTCATGTTAAAAATTTTGAAAATGGCAATGTAACCAAGGACCGCCTTTAGTGGGTGTTTCCTACATAAATCAGTTTGCACCGTGTGTTAAATCAACAGAATGGATTTACTAAAGATATGGCTATCCCAAACAAATATTAACCCATACTTACTGGACTTGTTAGTTCATATAGTTAGATGAATCCTTGTTTAATTATACAGCTTTACACAGAATTATAAAGTAACAAGCAATACATTTAAAAACAAAGGTTTTCACAACTTTCAAACCAAGGACAAATGTTACATTTCAATAAAATGTTATTCTCAACCATATTATAGGATTGAGTATGGCTATCTGATCCAAGCACCAAATGACCAAAAATATTTATGTCCTTTTCCAGTCTGGTTGTGGTTGATTCCAGTTTTAATCTGAGACCCAAGCAGACCTTTTCTACAAAGTAACAGACTGATCTGAATCAATAAAGTTTAAATTAAAATATTTTGTATATAGTGTAATAATCTTTGGCTTGGCTTCGCGGACGAAGATTTATGGAGGGGGTAAAAAAGTCCACGTCAGCTGCAGGCTCGTTTGTGGCTGACCAGTCCGATGCGGGACAGGCAGACACGATTGCAGCGGTTGCAAATGAAAATTGGTTGGTTGGGGTTGGGTGTTGGGTTTTTCCTCCTTTGCCTTTTGTCAGTGAGGTGGGCTCTGCGGTCTTCTTCAAAGGAGGCTGCTGCCCGCCAAACTGTGAGGCGCCAAGATGCACGGTTTGAGGCGTTATCAGCCCACTGGCGGTGGTCAATGTGGCAGGCACCAAGAGATTTCTTTAGGCAGTCCTTGTACCTTTTCTTTGGTGCACCTCTGTCACGGTGGCCAGTGGAGAGCTCGCCATATAACACGATCTTGGGAAGGCGATGGTCCTCCATTCTGGAGACGTGACCCATCCAGCGCAGCTGGATCTTCAGCAGCGTGGACTCTATGCTGTCGACCTCTGCCATCTCGAGTACCTCGACGTTAGGGGTGTGAGCGCTCCAATGGATGTTGAGGATGGAGCGGAGACAACGCTGGTGGAAGCGTTCTAGGAGCCGTAGGTGGTGCCGGTAGAGGACCCATGATTCGGAGCCGAACAGGAGTGTGGGTATGACAACGGCTCTGTATACGCTTATCTTTGTGAGGTTTTTCAGTTGGTTGTTTTTCCAGACTCTTTTGTGTAGTCTTCCAAAGGCGCTATTTGCCTTGGCGAGTCTGTTGTCTATCTCATTGTCGATCCTTGCATCTGATGAAATGGTGCAGCCGAGATAGGTAAACTGGTTGACCGTTTTGAGTTTTGTGTGCCCGATGGAGATGTGGGGGGGCTGGTAGTCATGGTGGGGAGCTGGCTGATGGAGGACCTCAGTTTTCTTCAGGCTGACTTCCAGGCCAAACATTTTGGCAGTTTCCGCAAAGCAGGACGTCAAGCGCCTGCAAGCTCACACCAAGACACAAGAGAAACTTGTCCGTGAACTACTCTTTGCAGATGATGCCGCTTTAGTTGCCCATTCAGAGCCAGCTCTATATAGTGTGACTTGTTAACAAATGTGCATAATGTTGCAGAGGTCATCATGAATTAGACTTATCACATGCTAAATTACTGGATTCCAGCAGAACAGGATAAGACACAAATTAATTTAACATGTAAAGTTGCTCAAGTGCAAGTGTCCTGGAAAGGCTGTTGTGAAAACTGAATGCTTAATTATCCTTGAAGAAACCAGAGAATAATTTCTCCAAATATTGTGACTTGGAATGTCAATTCTTGATGACAAGACTTCCAAAAAGTATAAGCTTATTTGCCTAATGTTTTTAATTTGACACCATGAAAATAAAACGTCATTTTGAGTTTACAGCTTTAGCAAAATAAAATTGCAACCTGTAATCATTCAGACTAAGAAATAAATTGCCGAAGTTTCAAGCTGGTGGTCTCCAAGCTTTATTTTGTTAGTTCAGTAGATCTGGGTTCTGATCTGTTAAAGAGCTACTGATGTCGAAAGCCTTGTAAAGATTCACAAAGTTCCAACACCCCTCCAGCCTCTGGAATTCTTGGTACAATTCAGTGCAAGACCTTCCATAGTTCCTGAATATCCCACAATAGCTGTAAGCCATTTAGTTCCTGACTTCCATTCACCTCAAACAACTAGATGTGGTTGCTGAGTAGCTTTTGTTTTGCTATAATTCAGTTTTAATAAAAATGAAACAGGATATTGGTGAGATCAGTAATCAAAAGATCACATAATGAGAACACTGAATAGCTTAATGTGACACCCAAGTTTACTACTATCAACAAGTCTTCATCCTGAGGTAAGTCAGACCACTTATTTGGATGAATAAATAACTGAATGTTTCCTTTAAAGGAGATTTCTCACAGCAAAGGAAACCACAAAGCCTGGCAAGTACTAAGACCGTTATTACTGCATGGTGTGCATGGGGGAGGAAAGAGGGGTCAGAAGCACAAAGTAACAACACAATGCAAAGGACTTGATTGGATTTTGTATTTTCTATTTTAATTCAGATTTCCAGTATCTGCAGACTTTCAAATCAAGTCCTTGTCATGAATTTCGCTTGGTAATTTTCAATCAAAATGTTAAGCTTCATACAGATTCAGAAGAACAACTCAGCCTTTTCAGAAACCCACCGAGGAGCATCTTAAAATTTTTATGGACTATCATGATCGTATTGTTTCAGAACCTGCATTATGCTAATACTACCTGTTCCATTTATTCCCAATGGTACTTATGAGTTTGAGATTTTGGAATACAATGGACAATAGCTGAAATAGGATCAGGTGTAAACTATCAACCACTCCTCATTGAATGGCAGAGCCGTCCACTTCATAAAGGTAACAAGTTCCAAGATTTGGATCCAATGGCAATGAGGGAACTGCAACACATTTCCATGTCAGGAAAGTTCAGTAGATAGCTGCTGCTCTTGATTTTATTCAGGCTGGAAGTTATACATCTTGAAGATGTTGCTGAAGCCTTGGCAAGTAACTGCACTTTAAAAATAAACACTGCAGCCATGTTACATTAGTGGTGGAAATGCCAAATGTGGGTAGTAATGACCATGTTGTGGATGGTGCTCAAAACTTCTTAAAAATTGAGTTCCACTCCCCAAGCTAATGAAGAACATTCTATCATACTTCCAAAGTTAACTGTGACAAAGGTTGAAAGACAATCCAAGACAACGATTCTCTGTATAAAAACTACCCTCTTAACTTTGTACGACTACAATATTTATGTGGCTAATATAGTTAAGCTTCTAGTGAATGGTGTTTTGGTGAAGGGACACAAATGGAATCGAAAAGTGCACAATCATTGGACATCTTCCCATTCCCTTTCAGGATTTGAGAAAATGTATCCTCCACAACATTTAGGTTCACTCTTTCATCTTCACCATGGCCACATTCCTTCTCATACCACTTCTACACCTACAATTCCACCTCCCCCCTTCTTAGAGAACCAAACACACTTTGGAGCAAAGCAGCAAATCACTTGTATTTCTTCCAGTTTATTATGCTGAATTCAGTGCTCACAACGTGGTTTCCTCTACATTGGGAAAGATGACAGCAGATCAAGGGACAACCTCCAAGGTTTAAATTGCTGACCTCTTCTTCTGTGGCCTTCTCCGCTGCTTTAGAGAACAATTTCAAAGTTCAAAGAATATGTTCCTTTCTGTTCCTCTGAAGGCTACACTTCCTCTTGCCCCTCAAGTTTTTAACTACCCTTGTCCATCACCATTCGTCTCTGTCATTCAAAGTCATCCAGTTTCATACTTTTCTCTCTGCCCCTTCCCTGTTTATTTTTAATTTTAAATTCTACTTCTCCTAGATCTGATGAAAGGATATCGATCTGAAAAATTAATTGTCTCCTTCCATAAATGCTGCTGAGCAGTTCAAACCTCTGCAGTACTTTGTTTCTGGATTACTAGCAAGATCTGTTGATTGCAGCGTCAAAGATACTTTTCGCATTGTTCAAGATTCAGTGCAGTCTGAGTGAATGATAGTCTGGACCACCCCTTCTTTTTGTGGATAAGATGGGCAAACATTACTAGATAACATTCTAATGCTATAATTACATAGAAATTTAGAAACAGGCAGATCTTAAGCTAAATTCTTCAGTACAAGTCTGGATGTTGACTGGTCTCATGATCTTTCCTATATCCTGCACTGACAGCTATTTTATGATAATCACATGCAACAAGTCCACTTGTAAATTGACTGATATCTATGATGATGAGGTGGGGGGTGGGGGGAGATAGATGATGCAATTGGGATATCTGGCTGAAGATGGATGAAAATGTTTTAGCTTAGTCTTTGATAGATAAGGATTTCCTTGTGACTGCCAACTTCAATCAGATGTAATACAATTCATCATGCAACGATTAAAACTCATGATGGTTAGTTGAACAGAACTTAGTTCTTGAAAACAGGGATGTGGAAGATCATTTTAATCTAATTGTATAGCAATAGATTGAGAAATTATCACAACCAACAACCCTTTCTACAAGCACCCTTGCAAACTCCTTTTTAGATTACAAAACCAGAACAGTTTAATTCACTCCATAAGGGATAGCCTAGTCACTTGCCACTTTAATTCGCCATCTCACTGCACTCCAAGCATGTCTGTCCAGTGAAGCTCAAGGTTAGTTTAAGAAACAGCAATCATATTTCAAAAATTCACATCATCCCTCCCAAGTCAATGTTGGCTTCCACACAATTTCAAACCTTTGGGAAGTACTGTTAGAGTAGCCGTTAGCGCAATGCTATGTCAGCACTAGTGATCCAGGTTTGAATCCGGTGCTGCCTGTAGGGATTCTGTATGTTCTCGCTGTGTCTGCATGGGACTCCTCTAGGTGCTCCGGTTTCCTCCCACAATTCAAACCGCATGGGGATTGTAGATTAATTGGTGTATTGGGAGAGTACGGGCTCATGGCCTGGAAGGGCCTGCTACCATGCTTAATTTTTAATTAATTTTAAGTTTACAAAATGCTCCATCGTTCTCAATACCCAGCCTCATTCACTTCTCATTTTTTCATCCCACCTAAGACCGGATTTTCCATTCTCTGCTTCCACATTCATTTATATACTTCTCTAACCACTTCAATTTCTGATGAACAGAAACATTGTTTCTCACCATGTCGACATTGCCTAACCTGCACAATTCAGCATTTTCAGTTATTGTACTATTTGAATATAATTCAAACTTAATCACTTCAATCGCTAACCTGATCTATTCATCACTTTTTACTAAAATGGTATTGCAAAGTTGCATTAATTACACTCCCATTACTAGTATTACATGACACATACTTTCTCTAAGAAATATTTTTGCTATTGTCAACTATCCTTTTGCTTTCCCAGCTCAAGACATTCACTTGAAGATTAAAGAGTAAGGCGGGGTAGGCAGATTTTCTGGAGCACTTCGGCAATTACCATTATTAATGCATAACTGAAACAGCTGTGTAGCCAACCTTCTCAAACTGAACTTGCGAAGCAACCCATAATCCACTCAAGAACCATTTAGCACCTATTGTTCAAACAGGAAACATTCCATGTTGTTTTGCTTCATTTAAAGTTATTTAACATCTGAAATGTGACATTTTACAATCTAAAAATGCAGGAAGTTTCTCCACCCAGAAAACAGAAGTCAATGCCAAGGAAAATATATTAGAACCATTGTGCATTGGGAAAAGGTGACCTCAAATGAATTCAGACTCTTATTGATTCTCCTCTTTGCAAATGAAAGGATATTATTCCATATTGATGATATCACTTTGCTGACTCCTTCAAGTTCATCCTTTAAAATATTACATCTAGATTAAGCATGGTTACTAACAGAATTGGGTGACCATAATTAGCTGCTCAATGCCACCTTAAAGTAGGCTCCTACAATCCAGACTTTTGAGGATATTGAAAATCAGACAGAATGGGAGTGAAATCTCAACGAGCTGGGAATGGAATGAGTATGGAATAACTGATAACATTTATTCAAATCAGTTCCACTCGCCACAGTTGGGAGCCCGATAGTGTATCCAGACTGAAATCTCAGAAATGTCCACAGTTGCATGGCGTGCATGAGACTCAGATACCAAAAAAAATTGCTGAATAAGCAATCTAAAAAAAAAAGTTTTCAATTCATACATGATTAAAACAGTCACAATTGGACTGAAGATACCTGGAATTTTGGGCAATGAAAGTAAATGCAGTAGTGTTTACCAAGGATCCTCACTGTGAATGCCATTCACAAAGGCCACATATTTTTCCATCCTGTTCTCATATCCCCTTCACCTGCCAATGGAATCCAATCTCAGCAGTTTCTGCTTTCACAGTTCAACTTCAAATCAGACTCTTTTCCAGTTAATCATGTACCAGCAGTGCCTTGTTCTTCTTTCAATTGCTGGAAACAGCAAATCCACATGGTCTCATTTGTCCACAACTTAAAACAATTATATCTTTAGCATTCTGTCTGCACGGAGGAAAAAAAGCTAATTCAATTGGATTTTTAAAAATAATTTTCATGTTGCATTCATCACAACACACTGCTGCATGATGCCATAGAGATAGCCCTTGCTACAATTTGCATCAAGGTTGCCAGTTACATTGCTACAGCCTGATCATGGACCATCCTGATTGGAAATACAGCCAAGGCCAGTTCAGGTCACAAACTAACCCCCAGTATTTGTCATGCACCAAATGTACACATAAACCTTGTGTACAACAATAATATCTTTCATGAAGTTAAACAAGAAAGTATGCAGATGCTGTGATTGTAGTTTAATATACAAAAATGCTGGACAAACTCATCAGGTCATGCAGTATTCTTTACAACAAAGATACATAACCAATGTTTCAGGCCTGAGCCCTTCATCAAGGTACATCGTCAATATATTTCATGTTTATGCTTATGAAACCAATATTGCTCACTTTCCACAAACCACAAGATTCAGTTCTGGGTACCTGGCTATTTTATATAAATGAAAGTATTCTGTTATTTTTCTGAATTTCCTCATAATATTAAGAAGGCTGGCAGTGAGAGCTGTGAGGACAATTCCAAGAGGCTGCAAGATGAATTGGACAGATTAGGAGAATGGGCAAGTATGCAGCAGGTGCAAAAGTATAATATAGTTAACTGCAATATTATTCACTTTGGTGGCAATAATAGAAATGTAGATAATCTGAATGGCGAGAAATTTGGAAAAAGGGAAGTGCAACGAGACCAGAGGGTCAAGGTGCATCTGTCATTGAAGGTTGGAATACAGTTACAGCAGGCGGTGAAGAAAGCAAATAATAGGTTGGCCTTTATTATGAGAGGTTTTCATTATAGAAGCAGTCAGGTCTTACTGCAGCTGTATAGGGCCACATTGAGTATTCTGTATGGTGTTCTTCTGATCTATGGAATGACATTCTTGCCATTGATGGTATGCAGTGAAGTTTCACCAGACTGATTCCTGTTTGGCAGGACTAACAGATGAAGTAAGACTGGATAGACTTAGGTTATACTCATTGAAATTTAGGAGAATGAGGGCATCTCATTGACACAAAAAATTCTGACAGGACAAGACAGAATAGGTGCAGGACGAATGTTCCCAATTTTGTGGAAGTCTAGAATAAGAGGTCACAGTCTAAAGATAAGCAGTTTAGGATTGAAATGAAGAGAAGCATTTTCACTCAGAGTTGAGAACTTGTGGAACACACTACCAGTAAAGGTTTTGAAGCCAGCCCATTAGATATATTCAAAGTGGAGTTGGATATGGCCCTTATGGCTAAAGGCATAAAGGGATATGGAAAGTAGGCATTGGATAAATAAGTCCTATGATCAGCCACAATCACATTGAACGGAGAAGGCTATAAAGGCTGAATGCCATTTTCCTATACTTATTTTTCTGTTTCTCTATTAGGATTGATATGCACCCACGTTGAATTTTTTCTACTTGATCATAGTCTTACTGAATACCACCATGCCTGTCCATTTCTGGCTTTAATTCTACAAAATGTACAAATTCAGTGGCTTCTGGCTTGGCAGACCCTGGGGCAATGAAAACTCATTTGTTCATAGTGCCTCAATTTAAAATGACTAATGAATTAATCAAAACACCTAAAAATACAATGCAATTTTTTTTCCCCCACAATGGGACCTCAGTAATTACCTGGAAAATTACCTGGCCACATCTTAACCTCAAAGTAAATCAAATTGATTTCCACATCAACCTGGAAGAAAATTATTGGCGAGAAGGAAGAGACTGCCTTCTACATCAAGGAGCCCCAACAAAATCTAGTCAATGGAAATCAAGGAGCAAAACATTCTTTTAGGAGTCATACTGGTCCTGGAGGTCAATCATCACAGAAAAATACTATAGGAGCTGTGGTGCTACTTTGTAAGGCCTGATTATCAACTACTTTGTCATGTATCAGTCAAGAACAGTACAGGGGCACAGGAAAGAGACAGCTTTCAAGCTACAGAGAAATACAGAACAGGACTGATAGGATTGCATTGATCCAATAGGCTGAAAAATGAATTGTTGAATTATGTTTTATTCTATTTGCAACACCTCTGGAAATGGAGATCATGAATGCATACAGCAAGCCTTGTATGAGCTGACAAAAGTAACATTCAGGTTTCACAAGATCAAAGCATTGACAATTGTCAGGTAAATATCTAAACATCATTAACATTCAATGGCAATACCACTGCAGAAATCTCTTTGTTGAACATACAAGAAATGACTATACACACAATCTACAATCATAAACATGACTACAAGAAAGGATATTAATCTGACCATCCTGTGGATGTGACTCAGCTCCCAAATTTTTCCACTACCAACAAGAACCTTTTGGATACATGATGGAATGAACTTCATCTGTTTGGATCAGTGTAACTTCAACAACACTATACAACTTCTTGATTGCCATTCTGACCCCCAACGTTAAGTAGCTTCTCCTTCCATTCATGGTATACCATGTAATGTTCAAGATGGACCTCAATTATTCAGCAAATGTTCTTCAATAGCACTTCTCAAAAATGCTACATTTAGGCAGAGGACAAAGGGATCTAGGAAATGAGGGCCTTGTCAGAAATCATTCAGAGCAGGACATGCATCATCCTGGGTAACTGGGTAACAAATATGTAAATGCTGCATATTTCGGTGTAAAAGTCCAGTCATAGAACCTTTAAAAATTTCTCAAAGTGGTGGGGGGGGTTGACTTGTATGCCAGATATACTTTTAAGACCTTAAAATCACCAAAAAAACCAGATTGATGTTGATACGGCATAAAAGTCAATGCTGGAAGCACCTCCCCACTGTCAGCACTTCCTGACACCTCCCCACCATTGGGCGCTGCCATAACCGCTCCTACCTGGGACCCTGAGGTTGCCGTCGCCGCTCCTGCCTGGTAAACTGAGGTTCCTGCTCCCGCTGGGTGCACGACGTCACCACTCCAGCTCCTTGGGCCATCACCACTGCTGCCTGGTAGGCCAAGGTTTTTTTTTTAAACTTAATTTACAGCTTTATTTGAAATTGGGGTGTTTAAAAAAAAATTTGAGTTGTTCCTTGGAGGCCCAGACAGCCCAAAAAAAATGGGGGTCAACTTGTACACCTGATACAATATAAAATCATTAAAATTAGGCTAAAAAAAGGGGAAGGGGGGGGGTTGACCTATCTGCCGGTCGACTTATACACCAAAATATACGGTAGTACTCCTACTTAAAAACCCATCTTCAACACACAAACTGCAGTGGCTCAAATCAAGAACTCTACATCACTTAACATTAGATAGGTACTAATTGCCAATTGCAAAAAGCTTGTTCTTAAATGAATTGATTACTCCATTTTGTAATGAGTTCCACATTCCAATTACTCTCATCATAAAGGGCATAATTCAAATTATAAAATGGACATTAGTAAATATAATTTGTAAGAAATACATGAGACATGCAGCTTAAACAGTTTAATTAATCCTCATTTTCAGAGTGCATCTCCATTGTAAGAAACAATTCCACTCACAATACTAATTAAATAAGGCATTAATCATAACGTAGAACTACTAAACTGATTACAGTTACACAAGTATACAGGGCATTGCCAACTAATGATAAATTCCACACAAAGTCATTAAGATAAACATTCTAACAGAACAATTTATAGGAAAGAGAATTCGAGACTAGCTTTCTTAACCCAATTCCTTTCTCAGATATTACACCACCAGTTATCCACTCCAATTAATATTCAAAGTCCAGTTAACATCTCACAAAATCAATGTCAACCTCATATTCTTTGTTATAATAATACTCCAAGTTTGCAGTGGTGCTGTACAGTCTAAAAACCTGATATCTTGTTTACGTCCACCCAACTGATCTTTCCCCATGTTTGTGAAGGTTCACAGAAAATCAACTGAAGATGCAGAAAATAAAAAAAAACAGAAAATACTGGAAACCCTCAGCATTCTGATGAGTCTATCTCAATACACAAGAGTGCTGGAGAAACTCAGTAGGTTATACAGCATCAATAGGAATTAAAAGACAGTCAACGTTTTAGGCCTGGGACCTTCAGAAAGTTTCCTGACAAAGGGCTCAGGCCTGAAACGTAATTATCTTTTACTTCCTATGGCTACTGCAAGACCTGCTGAGTTTATCCAGGACTTTTGTGTATTGCACCCGACCCCAACATCTGCAACATTCTGATGAGTTTACCTCTTAGCAGAGGGATCACTAGGAATGAACCACAGTAGATTCTGGACCTAAAATGTTTTTGCCAATTTGAAAACACTATCTAGCTTTACAAATTTCCCCACACCAACCCCCTCCCACCCCAGTACTTTTGCTTGTACTACAACCTTCCTAGAAATGTAATGGTGTTTATATGATTATTCTCTGTTTTGTCCTTTTACATCTTTTCACCTTTTGTTCATAGTACAGCTCCTGCCAACTCTATTTAAGCAGCAAGGGCAAGCATACTTTAACAAGGATGGTTCAAGTAGGAATCTGCTCTCAAATGACAACCAAACATGAAAAAGTGACTTTCTCTTTAGTTCAAGGAAATCTGAACTAACCATGGATTCTTAGGTAAATTCATTGGCTAAAAGAAACAAGATTGAGACATTCAAGAGTAGAGGTTCAGGATTAGACTCTGCAAATAGGTCCTCTGTGCCAAAATATCAACTATTTTTTGGCATCAACTTCTTTTGAACAAGACCTCTACAATTAATTAACAGAGTAATGATTGCCATATTCAATACATTATGAATCACTTACCCACAACCATCAATGTGAATTCAAATCCTCTCTTCACAGACTTTCTGTACACTTGATTAGGAAGGTTTGCAAAACCCACATATCCTTCAAGATTCTTTTGTTGCTGCAACAAAACAATCACAATTAATTTCTGCAGGAGAACCAATAAACTCACACCAAAAACAAACTCAGTAGTGGAAGAGCCAAGTAAAATTGACACAGCAAACTTTCTAATTTTAACCATCACAACTAAATGTCAAGAAAGCCAGACAATTTCACATCAGGTTCAATTAAGAAAATAATATTTTGGATACTTACTGCTGTTGTTAAACCCAGAAGTCCAAAATTTCAGACAATGAAATATCCAAGTGGCATGAGAATTCAAAATAAGATGCAGTATGATCAACCCCAGCAGAGCATGAAACAAAAAAAAGGTAAAGATTAGTCCAAATACAATTACATCGACTATTCGATAAACATATTAAAATCCTTGATACATAAAAGATTTACAAAGACAACTATTTACACACAAAATTCTAATCACTTACAGTCACTAACCACTAGTGACCCACAATTCAAAGCACCAGTCAGGTTAAAATTAATGAATCAGCTGTGTCCCTCCTTTTCCTGTTGCCTTCTTCTGCAATATTTACAAATTAAGAAGCCCATGTAACATGGAGGATCACCTCTTTGAAAGGACAGGAAAAAAAATCTACAGCCATTTCTCCAGTGTCTGTGAAACCAGACAGCCCTCAGCCAACATTATCACCCTTCACTTGAAGTCATGTATCACTATCTGGGAACAAAGACCCCAGCCTCTTCTAGCGCAAGCTCTCATGTCCTCATAACATCAAGTGAATCTTTTTTTTTCCATCCCTTCCAACTTAATGACAGTCTTTCTATAGCTGTGCAACCAGAACTTCACACAGTACTACACATGGTCTCACCAACACTTGTACAGCTCTATCACGAGATCCCAACTTTTGTACTCAATACCCAGCCCCATGAAGGCAAGCATTATTTTTTTATTCAATTTGCTAACTTCCTTCGAGTTCCACAGGCTCTTAGTTGGGACATTGACTAAAACCAGTATTCTATATTGGCAAATTTTAGAAAGGGCGTGGCACCAAGGAACTTTTAAAAATTCACACATAAGTTCCAGCATTCTGAATCACGGCAAATTATTTGCCCAGACTATTATGTACAAATCAGATGTCACATTGTGAGGCAAATTTCTTGGAAGTTTGTAGCATTTATGTCACACTGAAAACTTTAGCTCACAACATTTTTATGGACCAAAGGGGCTTGCAACTGAAGGGGAAGTCAATTCACTCAACTCATCTGCCACTTCTTTATTGCATTAGGCTAAAATTAATAATATCTCACTGCTCTCTCCATCTGACACTACTTCAGGTGTTGCAGATCACCTGAACAAAAAACTGAATATCTGAAATGCAAAAGCTACTCAAGATTTCACTGAATGAATTTACCGGTAGTCAGAAACTGTTGAAAACAATTAAAATAAATACCATAACAGAGAGGAATTTCAGAAAGGAATTAGGAGAGCAAGGAGGAAGCATGAGAAGGCCTTAGCAAATAGGATTAACCCCGTGCCTTTCTATGAATATATATGAACAGAAGGATGACCAGAGTGAAGGTTAGGCCTTGTCATGATAAAGGAGGTAACATGCCTGAAGGCAGAGGAAATAGGGAGGATCAAAGAAAAATAGGGAAAGTTCAGGTTGTCAAGTTGTTTTATATAGGTCAGCACAACATCGTGGGTCAAAAGGCTTCCTCTGTGCTATAATGTTCCATGTTCAAACGATGAACCAAACTGTTTTGATCTGCCCAATTATTTTTCCCAAATAATAAATTTCATAAATTACTGAAGGCAAGAGATAAGAACGAGAATACTCCAATGTAGTGCTGAGGCTACAGATTCCAATTACAAGCATAATTTTGAACTTTAGCAGGTCTTTTTTATTAATTTTGATAAAAAGGCTGATAGCTAGCCAGAAGGTATTTTTATCAATACAATTTATTCATTTATTGCTAAGGTTCAACAAAAATCAGATAATTCATCCAAAATCTTGTTTGAACTCTGAAATCTGAGAACATAGCAGAAAACATGCTCAGGAACTGCAAGGGAATAATAAATTAAACACACAATTATGCTGGAGAAACCCAGCAGGTCACACAGGAAGTAAAGTTACTTCTCCACATTGGAGAGACTAGTCGCAGGTCGCTTCACTGAGACCTCCGCTACAAAAGTAGCCAACCATTTCAATTCTGAGATACTCTCCCATGCCCACATCTGTCCATGACCTTGTGTACTGTCCCATCCTGACTACCTGCAGATTGGAGGAACAACACCACATTTTCCATCTGGGCACTCTCCAGCCAGATGTCATTAACATCAACTTCTGCTGACCAGCTTGCCTTTTCTTTACCCTCCCCCTTTCCAGCTTTTCCAGTTCTCCCCTCCCTTCCCCCTCCACCCACCTAACCATCCCTCCTCATTCCTGTTGTCCCCTCCTCCACCTATCGCCTTTACCACCCCCTCTTGCCCCCCCACCCCCATCCTTTTATTCAGATGCCTGCTGTAGGGCTCAAGCCCAAAACATGTTATTTATTTTTATCTTTGCTACATAAATGACACTGTTTGACCAGCTGAGCTTCTCCAGCATTTTGCATTTTTACTTCAACCACAGTGACTACAGATTTTCGTGACTTACTTCAAGGTCATTGTCATCTGATTGTACAAATACATCCAGACATAGCAGCAGTAATAATAAATTAATAAATAAACATACATTGAAAGTTGTTATTACTACCACTCCTGAGAAAAGGCCAAGTCTAGCTTAGGCCTAAAATCACTGCATGCTTTTAACATTTTAGTTTCTTGCCAGTAAACAATGTTTTGAGAGGCTACATGGATCTCCCTTAAGAAGAGAATCTTGTTCTCTCCATTTTTTTTCCTGACAGGTTTTGAATCAGCTGGATGTTTGGAAAAATTACCAAGCTCCAGACTCTAAAGTGAGCTTCCCAGCAACCCAGACATAACATTTCTGTTTTGCCGATCATACAGTGAAGATTCCATTTTATGGGAAACATATTTCACTTATCCAAATACAAAGCCAAGATTTGGGGATATTGTAAACAGTTTAACAAACATAAAGCGTGCTCATCATTAGTAAGGGACTTGTTGGCAGAGAATCAACAGGATTCAAGAGCAGAGCAATTGTCAGATTCCTGGAACCTGACCATCAACAGCTACCCTTCCAATTTTCAGGGTGCCATACACAGAAGAGCTGGGAAAAACTCAGCAGGTTACGCAGCATCTATCAGAAGAGTAACCAATGTTTCGGGCCTGTGCCATTTATCAAGGTATGAGCAAAATGCAGACAGGTGCCTGAATAAAAAGGTAAGGGGGGGGGGGGGGGGAGAAAGAGGAATGAGGAAGGGCCAGGGAAGAAGTATAAGCTAACAGGCAAGAGAATATAGATGGATATGGGTGGGAGGGTACAAGAAAAAAAAAAGCTGAAAAGTGTTCGGGAGGGGGTTGCTCGAAGTGGAGAAGAAAAATGGGGTGCGGAGCTAGAGAAAAAGGACAGGGAAAGAGAGGGGTTTAACAGAAACTGGAAAAGTCAAGATGTCTTCAGGGCATTTATATTTGAGAACAAGACCCCAGGCAAGGGTGTCCTGTATGCTGCAGGGTGGCTTATTACAGTACTGGAACTGTATAATTCAGAGATCAGTTAAAGCAGAGAGATGATTTCTATGCCGCCCTCCTCCCCCACACCCCACCATTTTTGTCATTAATCATTCCTTGGTGCAGCCAATCCAATAACAAAAGCTAAAATTATCTTCATCCCACTGAGGAACAATTGTTAATGGTAAAATAGATGAATGGAGCATTGCAAGTTCTTCATGTAGATAGCAATAGCCCCTTTCACACTGGCACCTTGTCTAATAATTAACGGCCAATACCAGTTAAGAGTTCAGTGTGAAAGCTCCTTAATCAGCATGCAGATGTCAAATCATGCCGGGATGGACTGCCTAGATAGGGTGTATCACCCTGGGGTCATCTGACGCCTGCATGCCAATTAACCCAATGTGAAAGGGACATGGACTGTCCAGGGACAAAGTAGTGAGGCATTGAGGATGTTTTTGCATGAATGCAGGAACATGAAGGAAACAAAAGTCCAACCTATAAATTTCTAAAGGATCGTGGGAAGTTGCAGCAAGAGAGTGAGCGCTCGCATGCACGATGGTGGACATGCCCTACCAGAATTCCATCCAGCAGAGAAACCCCTCCATGAGTGTTCCATGCATACAACCCTTTCTCTGCCGCACGGAGTTCTGAGAAGGCAGGTTCACAATCACTCTTTCCAACTGTCTTTATAAATTGTGCGCTACTTCTGCTATCACTTTCCCATGGTCCTTTATAATTTTAATAAACGTTTATATAGGTTAGCACAACAGCAGGGGATGAAGGGCTCATACTGTGCAGTGCATAATGCTTAATTATGTTGTATTTAAACAAAATTAATCATGCCTAATTAAAAGATCATACACTGATCAAATTTAGGGCACCATCGCTCAATGCATTACTCTAACATCATCAGTGAAGGATAGACCCCCTATCACCAGGGATGCCTTGTGATGAGTGTGAAAGGACACAGAGAACCGGTTAACAGTGGTCCAGTGTGAACAGCAAAAATGACGACTTCAACCGGTTCACTGAATGGCCAATTTACTGGTTAGCCAGTGTTTAAAGGACCAATGATAACCATTTGATGACCTTAGCACTGATAAAATCTATGATGAATGTAGCAAAGTCCCAGTAATAGCATTCAGCTAATGTCATCCGCAACACATTGTCAATGTCCTCAGCAACACAATCCACATTCGGCGTGGAAGAGGTACCTTCAAGAGGCATCCTCTGCAAAGAACAAAATTATTAGTTGCCAAATGCCCTCTGATTCCTAAAGATAAGCATCTGATGCTGCTCAACCAAGTTTGAGTGTTGCATGGGGCACTATATACTCAAGATTCCTGTATAGAATTGTTACTCAGCAATTTCAAAGAATGAAGAAGTTAAATAATTTCTGGTGGCAATTCAAGATGGCAAAGTTCAAAAAGTTCGCATCAGTCACAAGGATACAACAAGCACATGTATTGTTCAAGGACATGATCAATGCCAACTCTGGATCCAAAATGTGTCACGATTCATTTTACTATGTTTGGAATAATGCAGTGGAAATAAATTATGAAGGTTAACAACTAAACTGAACTTATTTTGAAAATTAGCATGCCACAAAATTTGTTTTGCAACTACATGAACAATGCACCTTCTCCATTCAAAATCCTTTGATCATATTCCTGTCAACTTTTCCTTAGTCAAAAAAAATCACAATTTATTGCTCAAAGCCTCCAGCTGATTCTACGAGCACATTCTCCCACGTCTCTCTAAAATTCCACCCATCTTTTTCATGGTTTATATAGGCAGTCCCCAGATAATGCAAGAATTCAGTTCTTCAGAACTGTCCGTAAGCAGATTTCCAACAGCATCATCCATTTTAGAGCAAGAGTTATGCAGTTCTGTAGCAATGGCCAATTTGTTTGGCCAAGCTAGTCCCATTTGCCTGCATTGAGCCCATACCCATCTTAACCATCACTGTCATTCACTTGTCACAATCCTTGTATAAATATTCACCCTAACACCACCCATAATTTAAGTATTATAAACAGTATTCAGTTAGAATGCAAACTACAAAATATATTACTTTTGAAAAATGCTTTTAAAGTGCATGGAGAATTTGGAAAAAGTTAATTTCCCTGTCACTTTATCAGTATGTGTGGAGTCACTGCATTAATCAAGAAATGGTAGTGTCTCACAGCTCCAGTGACCTGGGTTAAATCCTGACCTCTTTTCCTCTGTGCAGTTTACAGGTTCTTTCTGCAACTGAGTGGATTTCCTTGTGGTGCTCCAATTTCATCTCACATTCTAGAGTTGTGCTGCCTGTTACATTAAATTATTCCTATAAATGTCACCAATGGAGGTGGGTGGAAGGAGGAGTAGGATGAAATTGCTGAACATACAAGATTATCAGGAAATAAGGGGGAAGAGCAGGATTGATTAGAGCTTTGGTGTAAACTTAATGGACCAAATGGTTTCTTTTTAAGTAAAGCACAAGAACCCTAGATAATTTCACAGTATTTCTTAGTGCTGAATTTTGACCAACAAATATCTGGTCCAAAATATTTGTGTCCAAAAAAAATCCCTTCATTTGCTTAGATAGCCTTCTTTGCAGTGTGTCATTCAGCTAGCTAGCTACATTAACACAAATGTTGGGATATACAAAACTGTTAATTAATAATCCCATTAAAACATTTAACTGAAAGCAAAGCCTGTGCAATGATCATTATTACACAAAGTGGACTGCTGAATACATGGCCAGAAATAATTATGTTTTTTCAAAGAATACCAAATCAACTGACATTTACAAAGCAATTTACAAAGGATTCTTCAATTGAAATCATGCACTGGTTGAACTCATTTGCTACTTACTCAACATATCTGCCAACAAAACAGTTATAATACATCTTAAAACTAACATACAAGAATAAGGATAAAAAATGTAATCTTGCAAATGTCAGCCCTTTAATACAAGAGAAAACTAAAGTCATCTCTGAAAATGCAATGATAGACATGACCTGAAAATTTTTCTGCAAGATGACAACCAAAACATCACAAGAACAGTTCACTCAAGGCAGAAAAGGCTGAGGACCCTATGATATCTGTCTCTGAGGGAAACATCAGAACATCATTCAAGAGGGTGAACCCTCACAGGGAGTCAGGCCCTGACGGCACACCTGGCAAGGAACTGAAAATATGCACCAACCAACTAGCCAGAGTGTTAACAGACATTTTCAATCTCTCATTGCAGCAGTCAGAGGTTCCCAACTGCTTCAAAAGGGCATCAATCATCCCAAGAAGTGTAGTGCAAGTTCCTCAACGACTACCACCCAGTAGTGTTAACTTCTACTCTGATTAAATGCTTTGCAAGGCTGGTCATGGCCAGAATTAACATGTACCTAAACAAAGATCTGGACCCACTGCAATTCATCTATCGTCACAATTGCTCCATAGCAGATGCAATATTGCTGGCTCTCCACTCAGCTCAGGGTCACCTCGAAAACAGCAATTCACATATATGGCTGTTCTTCATCGACTGCAGGTCAGCTTTCAATACTATTATTCCTTCAATGCTGGTTAAGAAGATACAAACACTAGGCCTCTGTACCCCCCTCTGCAACTGGATCCTTAACTTTCTCATCAGAAGACCACAGTTGAGGGGAGTCACGTGATGGAGTAGTGGCCGGACGGTGAACTCCAGCCCTCTCCAGAAAAGTCGGGAAAAACAAGAGAAAACACAAAGGCACAGAAATAAAAGTTACAGAAAAGTGAGTATAAAGGTGGAAAGAAGATGGCGACAAAAAAAGAAAAGTCGAAAGCAACGGTAAGAAGAGAGGAAGAGAAGACAAAGGAGGAAAAAGGTGAAGGCCTTACCTGTCCGAAGAGGCCCGCTGCGGAGAGAGAAACCCGCTCCCTCAGGTCGGTAAATAATGGACTACAAAAATGGCTCGCAGAGCCGAACAAAAGTGCGCAACCGCGCATGCGCGAAGTTTCGCGCATGCGCGATGCGAATGAAAAAAAACACACCGACGGGAGGGGGGACCAGCTGGGGAGTCGATCTCCACAGCCGGCAACGACAGCTGCAGAACACCTGCAGCAAGAAGAGACCACAGAAGACAATAGAAACAAGATAGAAGAGGAGGAAAGGGCAACAAAGAAACAACAGATGGTCAACCCAGAGGAAGAAGAAGAGGAAGAGTATGGTGAAATAGAAGAAGAAAAGAGAGGCAAGGTAAAGGATATACTTGCTCTTATTAGAGGATACATGGAATCATTTAAAGAATGGCAAACACAGGAATTTAAGGATTTAAGAAAAAGAATAAGCAACACAGAGGAGAAAATAATTAAAATGGAGATGACCTTAACAGAAATGGGAAAAAAAATGGACAAGATGGAAGAGCGGGCAGTAGCAGCAGAAATGGAGGTAGAAGACTTAAAAAAGAAATTGGAGAAATCTAATAAAAAAACTAAAGAGACACAAGAACTACTAGCTCAAAAAATAGATACAATGGAAAACCATAACAGAAGAAATAACATAAAGATAGTGGGCCTTAAGGAAGATGAAGAAGGCAAGAATATGAGGGAGTTTATAAAAGAGTGGATCCCTAAGACCCTAGGATGTCCAGAACTACAGCATGAAATGGAAATAGAAAGGGCACATAGAGTATTGGCCTCTAAACCACAACCACAACAAAAACCAAGATCTATTGTAGTAAAATTCCTAAGATATACTACAAGAGAAAAGGTACTGGAGAAGACAATGGAAAAAGTAAAAGAGGGCAACAAACCACTGGAGTATAAAGGGCAAAAAATCTTCATTTATCCAGATATAAGTTTTGAACTCCTAAAGAAGAGAAAAGAGTTCAATACAGCAAAGGCGATTTTATGGAAGAAAGGGTATAAATTTATACTAAAGCATCCAGCGGTATTGAAAATATTTATTCCAGGACAGCAAAACAGACTATTCTCGGATCCAGAAGAAGCACGAAAATTTGCAGAACAATTACAAAAATAGACTGAGGGAGGAAGACGGGTAATGAGAGTTAAAATGATCACGACTGATATGTATGTGGGTAAAGACAAAAATAGACTGAGGGATGAAGACGGGTAATGAGAGTAAAAATGATCACGATTGATATGTATGCAGGTAAAGAGGTATAAGAGTGAATAGAGACAATGAGCATACATGAATGTATCTGTACTTAGAGGAAAATATAGATAGTATAGACAAGAATTAATAAGGGAAGGTAATGGAATAGAGAGAATAAGGAGGGAATTAAAAGAGGGACCTTTGTGACATATGAAAAGTGAAATCTTTTCTGGGGGAGGCGGGGTGGGGGGAAATAGCGGTCACTGCACAATCAGTTGACGCTTGCGAGTGGATTCGCAAATCCAAATGGAGAGGGGAGATGTGGTTGTCCGACAAGGGATAAAGGACAACTCAGGAGGTGAAGGGGAGATTGGGGATAAATAAGATAGAAATAGGAGAATAAGGAAAATGTTAGATGTTGTAGGAATGTTGTCTTATGAAGAGTTGAAAATAAGAAAACAGAAATGGAAAAGGAGGAAAGGTAATGATGGAAAAACGGAAAGAGAAGATAAACAAAATATAAAAGGGCTATTAAAGACTATATGTCTTTAAATATTAATGGAATACATAACCAAATTAAAAGGAAGAAACTACCAAATTTAAATGAATAAATGTATTCCATTAGAAAAAAATAACATATTGGTTAAGAAATAATATTGAAATATTCGAACAAGTATAGGAGCCTTACATTAAATACAATAGCGAAAACCTACCGGGGACAAACATTACCTAAGTTGATGGAAGGAGAAGGAAAGAAAAGAATGGACTCAGTAGAATTTCTGGTGTAATTTTGTTGAATGACAACATTGTCTGACTGGATTAATGCAACCTAGATTGTATACCTAAAATGGATGAGAGGGGGGGGTGGGGGGGTGGTTTGGGAGGAAAGGGGGGGGGAGAAAAAGTCACTGTATATGTGTGAAAAGAAATAGTGTATATCATGGCTAATGTGATTTATGGTGTGAAAAATAAAAAAATTAAAAAAAAAAAAAAAAAATAATAAAATAAAAAAAAGAAGACCACAGTTGATACGAATTGGAAACAACGCCTCTTCATCACTGATTAGCAACAAAGGCGCACCCCAAGGATGTGTGCTTAGCCCACTGCTCTACTCATTAAACACCAGTGACTGTGTGGCCAGGCACAATTACAGTGTTATCAACAAGTTTTCCAATGACATCATGGTTGTTGGTAGAATCACAAACGGCAATGAGGAAGTGTATAGGAGGGAGACAGATCAGCTCATTGAATGGTGTAACCACAACAACATCAGCAAAACCAAGGAGATGTTTGTGGACTTCACAAGGAAGTCAGGGGAACATGACCCAAACCTCATTGAGAGCTCAATAGTGAAGAGGGTCAAGAACTTCAAATTCCTGGGTGTCAACATCTCCAAGGATCTGTCCTGGAGGTTCCATGTTTTTTTTTGTAATTCTTTATTTATCACACTATGAACCATATCAACCAATATATTTACAGATGCATCTCTTTAAATTTTCACAGTGACATTTTCTCTTTTTTTTCCCCATCCCTCCCTTCCCCCTTCCCTCCAAAAATAATAAATATTGAACATATAAAATACAAAAGGAATACAAACAAAAAAGACATATCATCTACTTATACACATTAAATCTGATCATGTTTATCTTCTTATCATTTTGGGTGGTGGTGGTCCGAGGCCTGCTCTTTCTGTTATATTCCATATATGGTTCCCAGGTTTTTTCAAACATTGTAACATTGTCTTTTAAATTATGTGATTTTTTTTCCAATGGGATACACTTAAACTTGGTTATATATTCCGTTAATGTTTATAGTCATATAGTCCAAAGTGGCCATCCTATATTTTTATTTTCATTCTTTTACGCCTCTTCACTACCTCCATTCCCTTTTTTCCCATTACTGTTTTTTTAACTTTTCCTTTTTAATCTCAATATATGACAACGCACTTAAGACATGAAATACCCCAACAATCCCCACCAGCAATAACCCTTTAACCCCAAATGAACCTCCCCTCCTTGGACTGCCTCTTGACAGAAAGCACAACTCCCTTTTCCATTCTGTTTGCGAACTTACTCGCAAGCGTCAACAGATTTCACAGTGACCATTATTCTCCCCCTCCCCAAGAGAACACTTTTCCTATACATATAACAAAGCTCTCTCTCTCTTTTTCCCCTTTCTCTTATCCATCATTAAATATACATTATCTTTATTTTATATTTTTACATATTTTTGTATATTTTCTTGCCAGTCATCCTTCTTGTCACTCCTCCTCCTCTCTTTTCCTGTCCTGCAAATGTTCAGCAAATTCTTGAGCTTTCTTTGGGTCCAAGACAGTCTATTCCGTTCCCCAGGAATAAATACTTTGAGTACTGCTGGATGTCTTAATATAAAGTTATAACCTTTCTTCCATAAGATTGTTTTTGCCGTGTTGAATTCCTTCCTCTTTAAAAGTTCGAAGCTTTTGTCTGGGTAAAAAAATATTTTTTGTCCCTTATATTCCAACGCCTTATTGTCTTCTCTAACCTTCTTTCTTGCCTGCTCCAGTATGTCCTCTCTTGTCGTATATCTTCGAAGTTTTACCAATATCTCGGTTTTTGATGTGGTGGCGGTTTCGGTACTAGTGCTCTATGCGTCCTTTCGATTTCTATTTCTTCATGTGAATCTGTTGTTCCCAACACCTTAGGGATCCATCGTTTTATAAATTCTTTCATATCTGACCCTTCTTTCAAGCCCACTATTTTTATGTTGTTTCACGTACTGTAGTTTTCCAATACGTCAATTTTTTGTGACAATAAATCTTGTCTCTAATTTTCTTTTGCTCTCTTCCAACTTCCCTCTTAAATCATTTATCTCCATTTCTACAGCAGCTTCTCGTTCCTCCACATTTTCTACTCTTTTCCCTATTTCAGTCAATACCAACTCTAAGCTTTGCATTGTCTTCAACTCTTTTCATTTTTTTGATTGAACTAAATTCTAATGATAGCCATTCTTTTAATGACCTCATTTATTCTTCAAAAAAGGCTTTATTTAAATTTTGTTCTTCTATTTTACCATCTTCTTTGAAATTCTTGGTCTTCTTCCTCCTCTTCTTCTGTGTCAGTATCTATGTCTGTGTCGTCTTCTTCTCTTATCTGTGTATCTTCATCCTTCTCTGGTGAGCTGCTTCTGTATCCTTGTTGGGCGGCCCCATTGCTGTTCATCATCTTCCCGCCCTTCATTCTCTTTCTCACCACTCTTCTTTTCTTCTTTCTTGTTTGCTTCCCCCAGCCAAACGCCCCGATACTGGGTGTCTCTCATCTGGCCGCTCCGCAGCTGGCCACTCCTCAGCTGAGTCCCCCTCCCGCCGGCGTTAACCTTTTACTTGTGCACTGTGCATGCGCAGTTGCACACCTCTTCTTGGCTCTGAGAGCCATTTTTGAAGTCCGCCAGTCGGGAGGACACTGCTCCTCTGGGGACTCACCAACATCGGAGATTGCCCACTCCTCTCCACGGTGGCTCTCTGCTCCGTCGTGCAGGTAAGGCCTTCTTTCTTCTCCAGTGATTTTACTTCTTCCCTTTTCTCTGGTATTCTTACTTTTTCTCTTTTGGGTGCCTTCTTCTGTCTCTTCTCTGTAACTTTATCTTTCTCTTCCTGTATTTAATGTTTATTGAGCTCTGATTTTTCAAACTTTTTTCTTCTCTGGAGAGGGCTGGTTCCACTCGACCAGCCACTACTCCATCACGTGACTCCTCTCCTGGAGCCTCCATGTTGATGCAATCTCAAAGAAGTCTCACCAGCTGCTATACTTTGAGGTGTCTGAGAAGATTCTGTATGTCACCAAGGAGACTCGTAAACTTCCACAGGTGTATCTTGGAGAGTATTCTAGCTGGTTGCATCACTGCCTGGTATGGAGGCGCCAACTCTCAGGACAAGAATAACTCCAGAGGGTTGTTAACTCGATCTGCAACATCACAGGCACCAGACTTCACTCCATCAAGGACATCTACATGAGAAAGTGTCTGAAAAAAGCATCCTCTATTCTCAAAGACTCCCACCACCCAGACCATGCCTTCTTCACTCTTCTACCATTGAGGAAAATTACAGGAGTCTAAAGACAAGCACTTAGCAGCACAAGGACAGCTTCTTCCCCACTGCTATCAGATTCCTGAATAATTCATGAACCAAGGACATTGCCTCACTTTTTGTGCACTATTATTTTTATTTTTTATAGTAATGTTATAAGATGGTTATAATATGAATGTTTACACTATGTGGCTGCCACAAAACACCAAATTTCATGACTTGTTCATGACAACAAATTCTGATTCTAAGATGTCTGAACAGATACCAGCACGCAAAGATTTATCACTGCATTCTTAATTCCGACATTCTACAAAGGTTGCTGTACCCTCAGCTCTTCATCCTGTGCACTTCAGGGCTTCTCTTAACACCAAACATTTTGTCAGTGACCACATGGCTCATTTATTAACATGATCATAGTGCTATAAACTAGCACAAAATAGATCATTGCCAGAATAAACTACCTCTCACACAACCCACCAGCAATGCATTGTGTAAATGTCAGAAATGAAATTACTGGCATGAAGATGGATCAAGGGAAGGGTTAAAACCACAATGCTGGTAAAACTCAGCAGGTCAAGCACTTTACTTTATATAACTAAGATACATAACCAACGTTTCGGGCTTGAGCCCTTCATCAAGGTAGACCAGCATTATGTTTTTACTTTAACCACAGCGTATGCAGGCTTTAATATTTTACATCAAGGAAAGGGATAAGAAACCAGCAAAATGGAGAGTTTCCAGGGATGATGGGAGTGGGGGATAAGAACACAGATAGAGAAGGAAGATAAAGGGAGTGGGTACCATCTGAATGAAGCAGATCTGTCAACCAAGCGTACAAATAAGACCAGTGATGATCGAGTTATCAGAGCACAATGTATAGATGCACTGAAATTCTCACTTGCTGCAGCCACACAGATACATAACACAGCAATAACAGGACAAAGTAAATGATCACATTGCACCATGATACAGAAAGAGAAATAAAAGGATAAATAAACTTCTATCCCAAAAAAAAGTTAAAGGAGGAAATGTTGCCAAAGTTAAGTGAAGATAAAAAGACATGTACAGCTTCAATAATTGCATAGACAGGTCAATAACAAATGTTATTCTTAAATCATATAATGGTTATGTCATTTGGCTCATCATGTCCACGTCAGCTCTCTAGTTCCAGTCCCTTAGCATTTTTCCCCCCAATATCTGACAAATGTATTTCATGATAATATTTACCCAATTCCTTCTTGAAGTTATCATTGAAACCTACCTCCACCACATCTGCAGGCAACACATTCTATATTACAATCACTCACTGCATAGATAAGAATTTCTTTGTGTCATCATTAATTGTGTACACTCATATCTGTTTTGCTATCCCAAGGCACCCAGTCTGATTATTCAGGTGACATTATCAATAGAGATTTTTTTTTTTTTAATTTCATTGGTCAGCCTTAGATTTAACTCTCATTCCAACCATTTAAGTACACTCAATCAATTTGGGCAGATGAATTCAATGGTGATTCACGTCAACCTAAAACTTGCTTTTCCTAAAGATGAGTTTCACTTGAATGATTATTTCTTGAACCAAACAAACAAATCTATATACGTTAAACACGAAAGTCTGCAGACACTGATAGTAGTGCAATGCATGCAAGTGCTGGAGAACCTCAGCAGGAAATGCAGTATCTATAGCAGTGGTTTTCAAACTTTTTATTTTCACTCACATATCACCTCATGTAACCCGTTACTAATCTCAGAGCACCTATAGTATAGGGATTACTTAAAAGTGGTATGTGAGTGGAAAAAGATTGAGAACCACTGCTCTAGACCCAATTGTTACTGAAATATTTTGCTTGAGAAAGATTGTCACTTGCCCATTTCCTTTGGAGTTCTGAAACCAAGAATATAACAAGTTAATTAGGTATGATTAAAACAGTGGTTTTAAAACTTTCTTTCCACTCACATACCACTTTACATAATCCCTTACTAATCACAGAGCACCTATGGCATAGGGATTACTTAAAGTAGTATGTGAGTGGAAAGAAAAAGTTTGAAAACCAATTATCTATAGAAAGTAAAGGGTGACCAATGTTTCGTACCTGAGCCCTTCATCAAAGTATGAACAAAAAGGATGGAGGCAGCTGAACCTCTTATGCAGATGGCATAGCAGCACTTTGCATTGTTATTTCAATCTTGTTTTTAAAAAGTTGCTCCAAAATTAGTTTGCGGTCAATGCTATATGTCCATGGCAGTTCAATAAATACAGAGCATCATTAGGCTTTTTCAAGGGCATTCTGCACTAAGAATGCGCCTGAAGAAGCAGAAGCAGTCCTTTAAATTGCCGTTCAGGTGGCAGCGTTTAAAGTGCAACACTGGCCACCTGAAAGGACAGCTGCACCGGGGATGCGCATCTAAGCGCATTTTGGCTCCTGTTCCTTGGGCCGTCAATTCAGAATGGCTGGCTGTCAGGTGGGACAGCCAGAGCGGGCTATCAGCGTGGGGACATCCTGCGCGGGACGTCCCCACACTGATCCCACTGCCTCGCTCTCTCCCCACTCACAGGGCTGGAGCGGCTGGCGGGAGAGGAGGCTGGAGCGGCCAGCGGGTGAGTACGGTGCTCGAGTCGGTACCGGCATTGTTTCGGCCAGCCCCCTTCCTCCCCCGCCGGCCGCTCCAGCCCCCTTCCTCCCCCGCCGGCCGCTCCAGCCCCCTTCCTCCCCCGCCGGCCGCTCCAGCCCCCTTCCTCCCCCGCCGGCCGCTCCAGCCCCCTTCCTCCCCCGCCGGCCGCTCCAGCCCCCTTCCTCCCCCGCCGGCCGCTCCAGCCCCCTTCCTCCCCCGCCGGCCGCTCCAGCCCCCTTCCTCCCCCGCCGGCCGCTCCAGCCCCCTTCCTCCCCCCGCCGGCCGCTCCAGCCCCCTTCCTGCCCCGCCGGCCGCTCCAGCCCCCTTCCTGCCCCGCCGGCCGCTCCAGCCCCCTTCCTGCCCCGCCGGCCGCTCCAGCCCCCTTCCTGCCCCGCCGGCCGCTCCAGCCCCCTTCCTCCCCCGCCGGCCGCTCCAGCCCCCTTCCTCCCCCGCCGGCCGCTCCAGCCCCCTTCCTCCCCCGCCGGCCACTCCAGCCCCCTTCCTCCCCCGCCGGCCACTCCAGCCCCCTTCCTCCCCCGCCGGCCGCTCCAGCCCCCTTCCTCCCCCGCCGGCCGCTCCAGCCCCCTTCCTCCCCCGCCGGCCGCTCCAGCCCCCTTCCTCCCCCGCCGGCCGCTCCAGCCCCCTTCCTCCCCCGCCGGCCGCTCCAGCTCCGCAGTTCCCGCGCTGACAGCCCAGCCAGCTGCCCCTGCTCCAACGTCCTGCGCCAGGGGAAGGGGCAGCTGGGAGAGGAGCTGTCAGGCGCTCGCCAGCTGACTGTGGTCCCAAATGCAGCCGCTTTTAAGCGGTTGCATTCTGATGGTTGGGGAGGCCACTGTGCTGCAGCAATTATCCCTCTCGGAGGAGGATTACAAAGTTCACCTTGCAAGTGCCTCCTGCACATTCAGATGGCCTCCCAACAGCCGTAAATTGCCAAAATATGCAGCTTTACAAGCGGGGCAATTGGCCACCTGAAAGTGCCTATTAAGAACAGAAGCATTCAAATGAAAAATTTGGAAATGATGAGCAGGTCAAAAGCACATGGGATTAAAAACAATTAACATTTCTGATTGATACCTTTCATATCATTTCCCATTGATATATTACCAGACCCTTGTTATTTCCACTGTAGAAGTCTACAGCACAGGCCCTTTGGCCCACAGTGTTGTGCCACCGGAATAACCTACTCGAAAATCTGCTAGAAATGCTCCACTTACAGACCCCTCCAATCTTCTCAATTCCATGTACCTATCTAATAGTCTCTTAAAAGATCCCACCTGCTCCATCACTGTTCTCGCAGCAACACATTCCATGCACCCACCGCTGTGTGGAAAAACTTGCCTCTTGCATCTCCCTGTACAATTCCCAAGCACCTTAAAACTGTGTGTGTAAGCCATTTCAGTCCTGAAAAAAACCCTCTGGCCAACCGCATGATCAATGTCTCTCATCATTTTGTACAACCCTCATGCTCTGTCGCCCCAAGTTCACACAACTTATCCTAATAAGGCATGCTTTTCAATCCATGTGAAATCCTTGTAAATCTCAACATCTTCACTTTAGCATCCACATCCTTCCTGTTGTGAGGTACTGAGCACAATATTCCAAGTGAGGTCAAACTAAAGCCTTATGTAGCTGCAACATTACCTTGCAGCTCAAATTCAATCCCACAGTTAATGAAGGCCAACACACCATATGCCTTCTCAACAACAGTAACTTGTGCAGCAACTTTGTGTATCCTATGAACATGTAACCCAAGATCTCTCAGTTCATCCAAACTGCACAGAGTCTTCCCATTAACATTGTATTCTACTGTGGCGGTACACCATCAGGCAGGCAAACCAGCCCCACTTGTCACGCACGCTGCAGGGCAATCGGCCAAAATGGCACCGTCAGGGGTTTCCTCTCGACCTCAGCACCAGGCTCAGAAGCCCGAGCTTGGGGACCCACATGACGCCCTGGTGATGTCAGGGCCCCCCAGCGCGGTTCTCAGCCAGGTCCAGGCTGGGAGTATAAGACCAGCCAGGCAGCCTGCAATAAATCAGTTTTTGCTCACTAAACTCAACCCGTCTGGTTGTGCAATCCTTCAGTTAGCAGTGTAGCCGCCGTCACACTACCTTCAAATTTAACTTACTGAAATGAACCACCACACTTTTCTATGTTAAACTCCATCTGCCACTTCCCAGCACAGCTCTGCATCATATCAATTTTATAAACTCTGGCAACCCTCCAGACGATCCACAACACTACCAACCTTCATGTCACTTCCTAACCGGCCTTTTCACTTCCTCACACAAGTCACACCACTGACCTCCATGGTGAATACAAACCATCTACAGCCACCTTCTCCAGACAATCCAATTCACTATTTGCAAATAAACACTCCATGTATTCCATGCCTCCTTACTTTCTGAATGAGCCTTATCAACAACATTCACCGCTCTACCAATGTAACATCAAAGAATCCAATCTGACTCATGAAACACAGCCTTCCCCTGACAAAGCCATACTGTTTATCCCAAATCAGAATTTGCCCCTCTTACACTTATAAATCTTGTTTTTCCAAAGTCTTTGCCAACAGTTTGCCTACTACTGAACTAAGGCTCACTGGCCTATAATTTCCTGGGTTATCTCCACTCCTTTTCTTAAGCAGGGAAACAATATTTGCAACCCTCCAGCACTTCTGCCCACAGTGACAATGCAAAGATCATCATCAGTAGCTCAGCAATCTCCTCCCTTGCTTCCCACAGTAACCTTGAGTAAATTTCCTTTTCTTAACCTCCTTCTTGGCAATTTTGTCATTCTCTAGAGAACTATTAGTTCCTACCTTCTAAAACCTCTCGTAAACTTTTCATTTCTTAACAAGATTCTCAATGTCGCTTGTACACCATGCCTCAATGAAATGTATTGATGCAGTCAAGAGTTTATGAATTTATAAAAGATTACAAGAATGAAGGATAAAGGGACAACATGTGCCTGGAGGCAGAGGAGGTTAAAGAGATCCTAAATGAATTATTTGCTTCAATATTCACCAGAGGAAAGGACCTTGATCAGGGTGAGGTCGGAATAGGGCAGGCTTGTGTGCTGGACAATATTAAGATGAAGGAAGAGGAAGTGTTCAATCTTCTTAAATATTTTAAGATTAATACCCCCCGCCCCCCCCCCCCCCCCCTCGGGGTCAGACGCAATATACGCCAGTTTGCTGTGGGAAGGGAAGGAAGAGATAGCTGGAGCTCTGACTATGATCTTTGAGTCTTCCTTGGCCATGGGGAGGTACTGGAGGTTTGGAGAATGGCAAATGTGGTCCCCTTGTTTAAAAAAGGTAATAGAAAAAATCCTAGGAATTTTAGACTGGAGAGTCTTGCATCAGTGATGTGAAAACTATTGGAAAGGATTCTTAAAATGGGATTTATTTGCATTTAGAGGAGTACAGTCTACTCAAGGATAGTCAGAATGGCTTTGTGAAGGGAAGGTTGTGCCTCACGAGTCTAATTGATTTTTTAAAATTTTTTAAAATTTAAATTTAGACATACAGCACAGTTACAGGCAATTTTGGCCCAATTTACACACAATTAACCCACATCTTCCCCCCCCCAATACATTTTGAATGGTGGGAGGAAACCAGACCTCTCCCACACCCCCATGGCAAGCCCACATAGACATGGGGAGAACATAAACTCCTTACAGACAGCACAGGATTCAAACCCCAGTCCCCATCACTGGCATTGTAAAGGTGTTGTGCTAACCGCTATGCCAACCATACCTGAGGTAACAAAAGAAATTAATAAAGATAGGGCAGTAGATGTGGTGAATATGAATTTTAGTAAGGCATTTGTCAAGGTCCCCCATGAGAGGCTCATTCAGAAGGTCATGAGGCATGGGATCTATAGAACCTTAGCTGTGTGAATTAAAAATTAGCTTTCATATAGAAAGCATAAAATAGCAATAGACAGCTGGTCAGTGACTAGTGGAGTTCCCCACGGATCTGTTCTGGGACCCCTGCTCTTTGTGATTTTTATGACCTAGATGAAGAAGTGGAAGGATGGGTCAGTAAGTTTGCAGATGATATGAAGGTTGGAGGAGTTGTGGATCATGCTGAAGGTTGTCATGGGTGACAAAAGGATATAGACAGGGTGAAGAGTTGGGCAGAAAAGTGGCAGATGGAATTCAATCTGGATAAATGTGAGGTGATAAATTTTGGAAGGTCAAACCAGCAGGCCAACTATAGGGTTAATAGTCCGACACTTAATAACACTGTGGAGGAACAGAGGGGCCTTGGGATCCAACTCCATACACCTCAAGGTTGCCACACAGGTTGATCGGATAGATTAAGTTTATGTGATACTGGGCTTCATTAATAGGAGATTGAGTTCAAGAATCAAGAGGTCATGTTGCAATTCTACAAATCTCTGGTGAGACCACACTTAGTATTTTGTTCAGTTCTGGTCACCTCATTATAGAAGGGATATACATGCTATGAAGAGGGTGCAGAGGTGATTTATCAGGATGTTGCCTGGAATGGAAAACAAGTATTATGGGGCAAGATTAGCAGACCTGGGATTTCTCTTTGGTGCAAAGAAGGATGAGAGGAGACTTAGAAGTCTAAAAGATTCTGAGAGATATAGATAAGAAGGACAGTCAGCACCTTTTTTCCCCAGGGAAGGAGTAGCAAATAAAGAGAAAGGAGGAAAGTTTAGGGAAAATATCAGGGGTAAGCTGTTTTTAAAATATATATATATATATAAACAGTTGTGGCTGTCTGGAATTCTTTGTCAGGGATGCTGGAGGCTGAAACATTAGGGACATTCTTGGACAAGAACATAGATGGAAGAAAAATAATGGGTTACAAGGTAAGAAGGGTTTCTTTTTTTTTAATATGTAGGTCAGCACAACATCAAAAGACTGAAGGGCCTGTACTGTGCTGTAATGTTCTATGTCTGTAGATATTTTGTCTTCCTAAATGGAGAGATTGAAAAAGAGGAGAGAGTTAGCAAAGATGGATCAAGTGTAGTTGAGGTCAGCGTGGAAGTTGGCAGCAAAATGGATAAAGTTGACAAGTTCATCACTGATGCAGGAAGAGGCACCAATTTAGTCATCAAAGTAACAGTGAAAGAGTCGAGGAGTCTTGCCTGTGTAGGTCTGCAGTTGAGATTGCTCCATATATCCAACAAAAAGACATGCAAAGCTGGGAGTACCCATAAGCTATACCTTTAATTTGGAGAAAGTGAGATGGGCCAATGGAGGAGTTATTGAAGGAGAGTACAAGCTCTGCCAGGCAGAGGAGGGTGGTGGTGGAGGGATACTTGTTATATATGTTAGCCAGGAAGAAGCAGAGAACCTTTTGAGGCCTTCTTTATGGGGGATGGAAGTATACAAAGACTGGGCATCCATGGTGAAAATGAGGCCATCCAGCCCAGGGAACTGGAAGTTGTCGAAGTGATGGAGAGTGTGGGAGGCCTCCCAGATGTAGACAGGAAGGGACTGGACCAAGGGGACAAAGTTGAAGTATGACTTATACCAGTTCAGTAAGGCAGAAGAGAGACAATGGGTCTACTGGGACAGTTGGGTTTGTGAATCTTGGGTAGAAGTAAGAACCAGGCAGTGCAGGGTTGGGAAACAAGCAAGTTAATCAAGGAAGAAAAGAAATAGTAGGCATAAAGCCGAGAGAAGGAATTCACTGCTTAACCTCAAATGTTTAAAGGCACAACCACCAACAGTTAAGCAATTACATTTTGGAAAGTATTAGGTCTGCTAAGTCTGTTTGCCTTCTAGATTGCAAAGTGAATGCCATAGTTCACTGGATCTTAAAAACCACAACTTAAAATAAATATATCCAGAATAGACAAAGGTAAAAGTCAAATATTCAACCCTAACTGCAGTAGTTAAACAGTTATTGATCATATTTTACTGCATTGACTGTACATTCCTAGCTTAACAATATACTCACACAAGGATAGGAACAGTACATCTCAATTAACCTTTCAACCAAACTTGCATTATAAGGGACCTCCAAAATTCCAGTTCTAATATAGTATCTCAACAAAAGAGCTGGAGTAGCATATCCTATCAGCATTTATAGTGGTACTGTGGTCAATAAATCCCTCCCAAAGTTGGATAAAGTGTATTTGCAGGCTTGAATTATAAACAAAGTAGTGGCAACTACCTATTCCCACATCTCCTGGAGCATAAAATTGCCAGAAAGAAACTGTATTAAGAGTGCTGCAGCTGGTCTGCCAGACATCAGTTTTATTTTCTTCAGCTGTAAAGCTTCATACCACAAAATTAAAAATGCCACCATCTTAGTTCATTGAGATACATTGCATGGTTTATAGACAATGAACTGTGCCAATTACCAATTTTGACGAGGCACAAATTGCTGGTCTTGTAAAACCTACATCCAACGTTTGGCAACAGCTATCACGCCCCTTTCATGGACCAAATTACTGGAAATTACACACTGTAACCCAACTGATTCCTTTCAGCACTGAAGCACTCACTTCTTTCCCAAGTAGCATAATCTATCCAACTTTAACATCTGTAATAACAAGTTACCAAAGATTTTTGAAATGATCTAAATGTGTTTCACTGTCAAAATGAACACAATTGAAACTGTAATCAGTCAAGTTCAATGGAAAACAGAGGTTAAGAACGTGTTTTCATTCATAACACATTCACAAATTCACCAACTTGGAAGTTACAGGCCATTAACTGTCAACTATTATTAAAATGTAGCTTTAAAAATTCAATTGAAACACTTAATACATTCAAAATTAAAGTCAGAAGCTCAGAATTTAAATCTGGTATTTAAATATTAATATTTCAGTTATATGGAATGATGGAAAAACTAGCAAAAGGCATTTAAGTGCTGGTGAAACAATAATGATTAATGAGTATGAATTTTATACCTATATGATCATTGTTCAATGTTAGAATGGCACTATAGAATATGGTTGCCTGATGTACAAAATAATCACAAGGTGAGGCATGAGAAAGTACAGTACATTAATCTCCATGGAGGCCTAAAGAAAACTACCAACAGCAGTAGAACAGCTAAAGATCAATTTTAAAGATAGGTAAACTGAAAGAAGTAGTGTGGCTTGTCATGTCTGGAAAGTGCAGTTGTGGTGTCACTACCACATTTGCATTTCACACTGAGCAAACAAAGAATAGCTGGAGGAACTCAGCAGGTCAGACAGCATCCACGGTAGAAATGGTCAATCAAGGTTTCAGTTCTGATTCCTCATCAAAAGTGGAGGGAAGGGTGTGAGAAGCTCGGAGAGGGGCCCAGAGGTGAATCAACAGAATGAGTGAGATGTAGGTGAGACTGCTGGGTGCACAAAAGTCCTTAAATTGATTGAGCTTGTCATTGAGGAGTGTGATGGTAGAGGGGTAACAATTGCTCCTGAACTTGATGGTGTGAGTTTTGTGGCACCTAAACCTCTTTCTTGATGGCAGCTGGGTGGTGTGGTTCTTTGATGATTGCTGCTGCCCTCCGATGGCACTGTTCCCTGAAGATGTACGCAAAAGTGGGTAGGGTTTTGCCTGTGATGTCCTGGGCTATGTCCACTACCTTTGAGTGCTTTACACTCAGGTGTACTAGTGTTTCCATACCAGACCATGATGCAGCTGGTCAGCACACTTCCCACCATACCTTTGCAGAAATTTGTCGTGTTTCTGGTGTCATATCAAACCTCCGCAAACTCGAAGTTGAGGCAATTACTTGCTTTTTTTCACAATGCCATTGGAATATTGGGTCCAGGAACGATCCACTGAGATGATGACTCCCAAGAACTTGTATTTGCTCACCCTCTCCACCTCTGATCCCCCAATGATCACTGGATTGTATACCTCTAGCTTTCCTTTCAACAATCAGCTCAGTTTTGGTGACATTGTTTCCATTTTCAGACCCCATTCCAGATGGACTCTCCTACCTCCTGACCTATCTCCTCTGGGCCATTCTCCAAGCTTCTTTTCCGCCTTCCCCTACCAACTTGAGATAAGCAATATCACCCCCTTCTCGCTAGTTCTGGTAAAGGATCTAGGCCTGAAAGTTGACTGAACATTTCGACACTGTCTGATCTACTGAGTCCCTCCAGCAATTTCTTGTCTAATTAATATTCCAGTGTCTGCAGCTTCCGTATTTCTGAGGGGTCCGGAATAGAGTACAAAGAATAGATATCTTTATAATTAAATATGGATTTGTTCAATTACATTGTTTGAAAATTAGATCCAAGAATAATTTTAAAATGCCAACATTCAATAAACAGAATCTATTGTATGCTGTTTAACTATCACAGGAAGGGTGAGTGGATTAGACCATGAAAACACACTCACAGGCTGAACCCAAATCAAAGATTAGGTATCTGAAATCCTAGTTCAGTTTTCTAGTATGCCAAACTGTAGTCAATAAAATGTAGTTTATGGACATTTTAAGAAAGATAGCAATTTTTGAAATTGCAGAGGCTTTGATGAAATCATACCAAGGATGGTGAATTTCAGTTAAATGGAATGATGGAAAAACTGGCAAAAGGCCACAAGGAATAAAGTTAGGATGAGTAAAGATGGCAAAATCTGGCCAATATAATAAAATGTGGGGCAAGGTGCAACTGTCCAGTTCGGCTGGAAAAATAGAAAAGCGCATAAATTAAGGAACTGTAAGATGAGGAGGGGGTTTAGTGTTTCAATTCACATTTATACACCCACTGCAAATCAAGTAATTGGAAAACTAGTAGAAGGGAATTGAAATAAAAAGCAGGGATGTTATGCTTCAATTATACAAGGCATTGGAGAGAATACGTATGGAGTAGTGTGCAGTATTTTTTTAAAGGAAGAATGCTGATGTATTTATTGCAAGCTGTTCAGAGAAGGCATACTGACCAATATTTGGAATCGGCAGGGTTTCTTATGAATAGACGAGGTTTGTATCACTATATTTCAGAAAATCAAGAAGCAAGTTGATTGAAACGCAACAGTTGGAGGGTTCTTGACAAGATGAATATGTAGAGGATGTTTACTCTTGTGGAAGAATCTAGAATTTGTGGTTCAGTTTTTTTTTTTTAAAAGATTTATCCATTTAAGGCAGAGACAAATTCTCTACAAGGTTACCAGTCTCGGCAACTTTAATCGCTCAAAGAGTGGTGGAAGCAGTGTCCATAAACTTTATCAGAAATCAAAACATTCTTCAGTAAAAAGTAGTTATTGCTAGTAGACAGAGATGCAGAGTGAAAATTACTATCTTATGAGTGGATAACAGTAAATGAAAAGGCAGGCTCAGCAGTTTGAATGGACGGTTCCTTTCTGTTTCTCATCAGTTCATTTGTCGCATTAGAACAGAGAAGACCAAGGGCAAATTAGAGACATTCAAAACTAAAAGGGGTTGTGAAATGGTTAGATAGATGAAACCATTTTCATCAAGAAAGTAGTTAAAATAATTATAACCCAGGACATGTGAACCTTTCATGAACACACTTAATGCAGACTGTAAAGGGGTACGAGATTCAATCGAAACTCGTCAAATAAAACTGGATAAATATTTGAATTAGACAAAAAGTTACCAGACCATGGGAACCTACAAGATAATTGAGAAATCTTCAGAATCAAAGGGTCTATTTTGTGAGATACGTGAAAAATGTCAGCAACATTCCAACCAAATTTGTGAACTTTGATTAAAAATCACAAACATTAGAACATTAAATGCACTCTATTGCTTCAGTAACAAAGAAATTAAACTGCATTTAAGATGCTGACTTCATAATCAGATAAAAACAGCCATGTTACTCACAAACTAATTCATTTCCAAAACGATATTGAGTAAACTTTGCCACACACACTTTAATAAGATGGTTCACCAGAAATATCTATTCTTATCCGAGTTTACACTCCAAAAACTTTAAAAGCCCGTGACAAAGTAGAAATTTGGTTTGAAGTTTTTTTTTTGCTTTAATGAGATTTTTTTCTACATTAAATGGGAAGGGAGGAATCAGTTTCCCCAAAGCGGGACAAGTCTCATTTCAGGCGCAAATGGCTAAGTAAGTGGCCCTATTCCGGATACCGCAGACACAGATTATGCGGCGGGCAAGGAATTAGCAGCGGGGGCCGCTGGGTGGGTCCGTATCGCCGCCCTCACCCCGGGACGCGGCGCTCTAACCCGCTTCCTACCGCAAAAAAACGGCCGCTGCCAAGGTCCCACCCTCCCACCCCGATATTGCCACAATTCTGACCCGAGAGGTGGACAGAAGAGGGAGGACAGCCACCCAGGCCCGAGGCCGAGCCGGACTGAGCCGGGCCCGGCCCCTCCCAGAGCGGAGATCCCGACCCACGGACAACCGCGGTCAGGGCCCGCTTGCGGCATTGCTTCAGGGAACCCCGAGGTCGCATTAACCGTCCAGCTAGACTCAGACCCCATCTCAGGACGCAGCCTCCAGCTGCACCCAGCAACACTCACCCATGCTGGCAGCCGAAGACCTGTCACAGCCCGACATTGTGCTCTACATCACCGCTCGCCGCCAGATCTCGCGACAGATCCACCCACCACGAGAGAACACGCTCGTGCGAGATGTCCCGCAGAGCGTTCTGGGCATTGGAGTAATTTCTGACTGCTTCACAAATCCCAGACAGCCATGCGCCAGCCCGCCAAACTCACCAGCTGGACGTCTGCGCATTCAAGCGCCTGGTGGCCGATCCCCAGCGTTGTCTGTGCGTTTTTCGCCTGCTAAGACCCCATAGGCGGCTGTGGGCACGTCAAGAAGACACCCACCCGCCACCCTCTCCACCGTTCGAGCGGAGATGGACTCCGGTGGAATTGGAGGCGCTCCCAAGCCCACAGCATCGTCCATCCCAAAATGCGGCGCTTCGTTCAGGTATTATTTATTGTCGTGTAATTTTTTTTAACCAAAAATAGACAATTCAAAATAAATTTACAAAAAAAGCATACCGTTACAACAAATCTTTTCACATCAGTCACATCTCTACCTTCCCATCAATATACATAGTTCTCTCAAAATGCCGTACCACCACTGTGGCACCTTGTCATTTCTACACATCATTAGATTCAACTTGTCGAGAAAAAGATTATTTAAGAACACCATTCAATTCTTTTTACACTCATAATGTCAGTCATATCTATACATTCTCATCAATATAGATTGTTATATTTGTTCTCTCAATGCCCTGTTACCACCACTGAGGCACCTTGCAGTTTCTCCCCCTCTTTTAGTTGAGGGACTTCCCCTTTGTCTCAGCTCCTCAATTCCCGGTAATGGGAGGACTCTAGAATGTGGTCCTTCCCACAGCACCCTCACGTTGGTTGCACCAAGCCTCAGGGCGCCCCTCAACACATACTCCTGAAGCCTGGAATGTGCCAGTCAAAAGCATTCCCTCACTGACAACTCCATATGCCAGAAGACCAATGTTTTGGGTAGACTAAAGTGCATCTTTCTCCGAGTTGATGGTCGTCCAGCAGTTCTGGATGTCTGACTCTGTGTGTGTGTGTGTGTCCCGAGGAACAGCCTGTGATGAGCCTCTGTCATACTGTCGCTGTGGATGAACCGTGACAAGGACCCTTGCATCATTCTCCACACACTCTTTGTGAATCTGCATTCAGCATAGAGGAAGGTGACTGTCTCGACTGCACTGCAGTCATATCAGGGACAACGTGCGTAGTGGGTGAGGTTCCAATTGTACAGGAAGGATCTGACTAGGTATGGTTCGCAAGTCCTGGTGCTTGTTTGTGAGCCCTGGTGATGAGGCATTCCACCAGATAACCTGGGTGATCTGCTCAGGGAACCATCCCATTGAATTCATCAAGTCCTCATCTCTCAATTTCTGGTCTGGAAGAACTTGGGTGGCAAAGTCCAGCTGACTGGAATATTTGCGCAGCAACGGGACCAGGCCTATCCTTCACAACACCTGGGACAGGTAGAACTTTAGCACATAATGACACTTGGTGCCCTCGTACCTTGGTTCCATGCACAGCCTTGATGCAGCCACACACAAAATTGGTCATCAGGATGAAGGCTATGTTGAGTACACCCTTGTCCCCATTTCCTGGTGACTTGTATATGACAATTTTTTGGACCCTTTCCAGTTTGGACCCCCATATGAATGGGAAACTGCTCTGGTAACTGCTAAGGCATAGGTGTTGGGGATAGGCCACACCTGCACTATGTACAGCAGTACCAGTAGCACCTTGCACCTCATGACGAGGTTGTTCCCCATTATCAAGAGGGAGCGCCACACCCACAGACCCAATTTTTAGTGGAGGTTTGCGATCCACTCCAACCAATTTTGTTGCACACCTCAGCCGATGATCCCCAGCAGCTTCAGGTAGTCAGATCTGACTGTGAAGGGGATGGTGGACCAGTCAGGCCATTTACTGAAGAGCATTGTCTTGGTTTTCTTCTAGTTAAGCCTGGCACCTGATGTGGACCAAAATGCCTGCATGTGCTGATCAGTCTTCAGACCAATCATATATAACAGAAGATGGTGATATTGGATATGTACAGGGAGGCCTTGACCTGAGTGCCTCCACTGTCTTTTATGCTCTTGTCCTTCCTGATAGATTATGCAAAGGGCTCTACGCAGCACACAAATAAGACTGAAGACAGTGGCAGCCTTGCCTAACTCCAGGTGATGGAAAGGTATCTGTTTCCCACCCATTGATTGGGACTGTCCTGTAGATGTCCATGTAGAGCTGTTAAATCCAATTCTGGATTTCCTCCCCAAAGCCTATTTTGGAGAGCACATCCCTCATGTATCTGTGCGATATCCAGTCAAAAATCTTCTCTTAATCTAAGATGTCCAGTCAGATGTCCATCCCCCTGTCCTGTACATAGGTGATGGTATCCCTGAGCAGCACAAGGATGTCGGAGATCTTCATCCCCAGAACTGTCTTGCCCTTGAGGATAAAGAACCACTTGATGTTCTTCTTGGTCGCTTCCTGCCAGGTCACTGGGGAGTCAAAGAAGGGTTTCACGGTTCTCCAACCAGCATACACCTTCTTTAGCTCCTCTACTTTCTCTGGGGTCAGCAACTTCACATTCAACTTCCACATTCCCCTGCCTGCCTCTGGTCCTCCTGTAGATGACAGGAGGCACAAAGGATTCAGTGATCAAAAAGGAACACCAGCATGATGTCAGTTGATCTGACTATGACAACCTTCAACACAAAGATGAAGTCTATCCAAGACCAGGTTGAACCGTCCAATCTCAACCAAGTGGGCTGCCGCTGCACTCCAACGGCAGGCATGTTGAAGGCGTTCCACAGCTGTGCAGACGTTCCACAGCTGTGCATCCTTTACCTTTTCCATCATTAGTCTGGAGGAGCAGTCTAGTCTGCTGTCAGTACTGCAAGGGTGGGAGCTGCTGGAAGACGACCTGCCTCTCGCTCCGATCGGGCAAAGCATACACGTTGATTAGCCAGAGTGGGGTCTCGTGGTACTTAGGTCCACCACGAGGAGATGTCCCACAACCACCTCCTTAACCTCAGTGATTGTAATGTCGCCTCCACGCTGCAAGATACCAGACTGGATGTGCAATAATCGTTCCCCACCCACCATGACCATACAGATATGGGGCAATCACTGCGATTACCTCCAATAGTTTCTGAGGTGTGGCAACCCACAGCCCAGAATGAAACTCACATCTGCTTCTACTTTGGAAAGGTATTGCAAGGCGTTGACACATCGCATAATGTGTTTGACCCTGCACATGTTGAGGGTTGCGATTTTCTCCAATCCTTACAGTCCAATGTCAATCAGCCTCAGCCCACAGACTAACCACTTTGGTGAACTTCAGTCCTGATTTTGAGCTCAGGAACAGGTTGTGATCTTCCTCTGGAAGTGAGGTCTCCTCAGGCCATGCTGGTAGTGTTGCTGGTGGGGGAGATCCGGCTGTCCTCCGTTTCCTGGCTGGTTTGTATTCTTCTCTCGTAGCTGGGGAGCAATAGTGTCCAAACTGTTCCCGGCCTTCTCCTTGACCTGGGGTAGGGGGGTGGAGGGGGAGGGGGCCAATGGTCTCTGCCCTGCTCCCGGTCTCATAGAGCTGGGGGATCTCTGGGTGCTGTACTTCACCCCATCGGGCTTAATTGTAACCTGGTTTCCTCCTTGCTTTCCTCTCCATCCTTCCAGTTCCTCTGTCTTCGTCTGGCACGTGTGATGGCTTCATCCTCAGATGATGAGAGGTTGCTGGCTTCTCTTTGTACCTTTCCATTTTTTTTCCCCTGCTTGTAGTGTCTGTCTGTTGCTAATTTCTTCCGTGGGGCTTTTTGGGTTTTCTTTCTTTTTCCCACCGTCTTCCATTTTCCCTCCTCAGCTCCCTCTTCCATTAACTCTGCCTCTTCTGGAGGGGCAGCCAGCCTCATGGCTGGGGTTTGAGGGTTGGAAGGTTGTGCTCAGGGGCTCCTCTCTCCCCCGGTCTCCGTCTCTTTGGAGTTTCTGCTGCAGTTAAGGTTGAGGGGTTGTTGACCTCACTAGGGGTGGTGGTGTTGGCCATTTGCCCTCATTGCCTGTGCATAGGTGGCTACACGTTTTGGGAAAGCCCTGTAGTGGTGACATGTTTCCCCACTCAGGTTACAGCACTTGCTCTCTCTTCACTCCTTGGTCTGGTGGCCCTCCTTCTCGCAGATTTTACAGATGATTGTACTGCATTGAGACCCCAAGTCCCAGTTTGTTGCAATTTCTGCACACTCTGGACTATCCAGCATAGACGGTTCTCTCCAATGGCATACACCATTGCTGGGGGGAGGGGTGTGTGGATGTGGATAATGGCACCTTTGGTGTCCTCTCATCTTCACTTTCTTTTAATGTTTGCAGCTCCATATTCTAAACATGTTTTTGGCATCCACACAAGTCCCTGTCCTCTCAATATAATGACCCAAAGATGAGCATGGGCACTACCAGCACATTAGTACATGTGGGTTGAACATGTGCACCATTATCACTCGTTCCTTCTGCATTGGAAGAGGGGAAAAATAGCTGCACCTTGAATAGTGAGAGTAGAGCCACATTCTCCTTCTGTAAGTTCCGGAGTATCCTTTGCTATCCTGCTGGGGTCTTGAATGTCACATTGAAGTCCGTGATATCCTGGAGGACGTAGATGCACTTTGCCTCAATTTTGAAGCATCCTATCAAGACCTTCCAGGTGAAGAGCACTAGGGAGAATGAGAGCCTTCGCTAAGGTCCTTCACTGCCACCCTATTGTTCCAGACGTTGTGTGCTGCTGAAGAATTTCCTGCTGCAGCCATCCTCGTAGAATTGGTGGAGGTTAGCTTACTGCTGGAAATGGTGTTAGATTGGTCCCCAATTAGCATGGATCCACCACTGTGTCAGCAGAGTAGCTCACAGCAGACAACCTCTTCTGCTCCAACGGTCCGCTCAGTTGTCTTCCTCTTCTTTCTTCCTTCTTGGTGCTACAGCTTCAAATCCAGTTGATCAACTCTGATAAGAACACTTTATCTTAACCAAAAGGCCAAGAAGTGATGATTGTTATGGAATAATACAGAAATGTAATATTACACGAAATTGCCATTAGTCTGCCATTTGGCAAAGATTCACCATTAGTATTGCCCAACACCTCTTACAGTCAGAGAAAGAGAAGCAAAAGACAGTCCCCCCAGAGTAACCGAGTGTCCATGGATTCGCCTTCAGCGCTGCTGCAGCCCCTGCAGCCACACAAGACTCCAGTTTAGTTCAAACCATCGGCAACCAAATCTCACAATGACACTCCCTCAGTACTGCCCTTCCTACAGTGACCCTCCTCAGTATTGCCCTTTTTATAATCGTACAAACTTTATTCAAACTAGAACATTACAAACACAATAGACACATAGTTACAACTAAAACCAAAAAACCATCATAATATGTGGCAATAAAACCATGAGAAGCAGTAATTACCTCTCTATTACACAGTATACACATCATATTAAAACATGATCTTCATCATGAACAAAGCATGCGATCCCCTGGGGGGGGAACCACCATTTCCGGAACTCAGCCACTGTCCCCTCGGACTCTGTGTGTTCCCACTCCAACAGCCCATGGTCCCGGATATAACCCCAAAAGACGGGCAGGCAGTTAGCTCTCCCCACCCCCTTGACCGCCTGCCGCCTCGACCCGTGAATAGCCAGTTTTGCCAACCCCAACAGCAAACCCACAAGGTGATCCATTGGAAGCCCAGCCCCTTTCTGCACCGGGTGGCCATAGATCAGGAGCGTGGTGCTGAAGTGCAACCAGAATTTGAGGTGCAGCACTTTTAGATAGGCGAAGAGGTGCTGCAACCTCATACACTCCACAAAGATGTGGTAAACTGTCTCCTCTCGGAAGTGACAGACGGCCGGGGTGTCAATGAACAGACTCAGGAAGCAGTTACTTGACACTACTCGGTGCAGCACTTTGCACCCCGGGTGCCCGATGTAAAGGGGGAGGACTACTGTGTACAGGGACCTCCACTGGGGACTCCCCTCGATGCCAGACACAGCATGTCTGGACGACTAATGACAGCGAGGAATTAAAAGGTGTGCAGGAGCAGCCCACACAGGAACTGCTTTGGTGCATCCCGGAACGGCACAGCGCGAATCACCGTGAGGTGGCTCACGTTGTGTTAGACCAGCTCCTGCAAAACCCATCAGGCTTTGGGTTCAACGAGCACCCCCAGCTGATCGGGGCTCAGCATAGCTGGGACTGCTTCACCCCCCAGAGCCCCTCCCCCTGACACCCATTGCTACGGGATGGGGAGTGTCAGACCCACATCAGACCCACATCAGCTTCTTGTAAATCGGAGGCAGCTCCACCATTGCGGCGTGACTGATTTTCACCAACGGGAGCCATACGCCTTCCCATAGGCAGCATCCGCGGTGAAGGAAGTAGGTGGCCAGCATGTACCACCACAGAGGGTGCTCTATGAACATGTATCTCTGCAGGACCCTGAGACAGAGGGCTGGGTCTGGACACACACCAGCGACTGACTGCCCTTCTCGATTTGACAGACTTAGGACTACAGCAGAGACCCAGTGCCTCAGTTTCCCCAGAAGAAATCCACCAACTCCTTCTGGGTAATGGCAACAAAAAAACGGGTGTGGGAACAGGGTAACCAGCTAGTACCACAGCCTAAGCCAAGAGGACGACCTCCATCTTCAGCTCAAGCAGTACCAGACCCATCAGCCTCTTCCGAAGAAGGCACAGAAACTGCTCTATGCAGTTGGAATATAGCTGTCCCGACATGGAGCATCCCTGATGCACCCACCCCTTGAAGCAAAAAAGCGCTGTGCATCCTTTGACAAGACACTCTGCCCCAGCATACATCAGTTGGATATTGGCCGTCAAATATAGCCCCAATCTGAACACGCATAGGGTCGCAAGACGGTAACCATGATCTACCATGTTGAACGCCTTCTCCTGATCAAGACCATCCTCACGGGACAGTTGGACCAGGTCCCGGACGAGATGGATGTTGTCCTGAATGGACCGACCTGGGACCATGTAGGACTGGTCAGGGTGGATCACTTGACCCAGTACTTAGCTCAGGTGATTGGCCATCACCCAGGCAAAGACTTTGTACTATGCGCTTAGGAGAGATACCAGGCACTAATTCCTCAGGCAGCAGAGATTTTCATCAGCAGGACTATGACTGTCCCCCATTGCCAGGGTCCTCCCAGGACACTGGAGAAGTCAACACCCAGGATGTTCCAGAAGGATCTGAGGAATTCCACTATTAGCCTTTCCAGCCCCAGAGTCATGCTGCTCCGTAGCTGGTGAAGGGCTCCAGTCAACTTTCCAGTGACAGGAGAGATTCCAGCCGCTCAGGGCTGACCTTCGGCGGATCCTCCCACGGGGTCTGACGTGTCATCACTGGAAGGATCTGGCGAGATCAGAATCACATAAAACCAATGGTCTCGGGTTATTCTCACTGAATCAGTAACAGAGGAACCATCTTCCGCCAACAGCTCTATGAGCTGCCTATGGACTCCTCCCAATTTCTCAGGTGTAAAGAAGGGTGAAGCATGGTCCATATCCCTCAGCATCTGAACCCGTGCCCTCAGATACATGCCTCGGACCTCTCAAACTGCAGATCCATCAGCACCCCCTAGTAGCCCTGCCAAAGGAGTGAAATTTCAGCAGGGTTTTAACAATATTTTTCTCTTTTTTGTATATTCCAAATTGTAGAGAAAGAGATAATATTGATCAATGTTATAATGTTATACTTTGTATTATGTATTGCAATATATTGATGTTTCTGTGTTTACTATTCGATTCTCCATTCTATTTCCTCATGTATTGTTTACTATAATATGTTTAATAAAAAGATTGAAAACGTGAAAAAGATTGGATACCTAACTCAGAGCATTCAGGAAAACCAAAATTTTGTGCCAAAGGTAAAAAACGAATTAGCTAAAAGGGGACTGACAAGCAGAAATCTATAGTATCCAAAATGTTTTCTAAATTGATACTAAATGCTCAATGTATATTTATCAACAAAATTAAGCAGAAAAAGGTAATAGTACTCCAACTATCGAAATAAGAGAATACTTCGTAGTAGATTAAATTTCAAGATTAATCCAACTCGCAGCATCCTGTCAATCTCTATGATGAATCCAAAAAGTAATATATCTAAAGCTGCCCAATAATAACATATAAAATTAGGCAATGCCAAACCCCCTTTCTTTTTAGAGTTTGAAGTTTTTTTTAATAATTTTTAATTTTTCACACTATGAACCATATCACCCAAAATGTGTACAAACGTTTCTCATGAAATTTACACGGTGGTCTTTTCTCCCCTTTTTTCCCCCTTTCCCTCCCTCCCCTCTACCCACCCCTTCCAAAACCCATAAATGTTCAACATATACAATACAATAAAAACCATAAAACAATATTTTCACACAAAGGAAAATAAACAAGAAAAATGCGTCATCTATTTATTACACACGGAATCTAGTTTTTTTGTCGTCTTATTATTTTCATTCTCATTTTAGGGAATGGAGGTCGTAGGCAAGCTCTCTCTGATATGTTCCATGTATGGTTCCCAAGTTTGCTCAAACATTGTGACTTTATTTTTTTTAATTATATGTTATTTTTTCCAATGGAATACATTTATTCATTTTCATTTCCTGCATTGATATAAACATAAATTTGGCTACTTTATTCTTTTTACTTGTCTTTTGTCCAGTTTTATCCAACATTGGATCCAAATTAAGATTAAAATCCCCTCCTATCAATGTATTTCCTTGAGTGTCTCTGCAATCTTCAAAAAAAAATTCTGCATAAACTTTTGACCCTCTTCGTTAGGCGTATATATATTGAGCAAATTCCAAAATTCTGAGTATATCTGATACTATCATTGCATACCTCCCTGCCGGATCTATTATTTCCTCCTCTATTTTGATTGGTACATTTTTGTTAACTAGTATGGCTATACCTCTAGCTTTTGAGTTATAGGATGCTGCTGTTACGTGTCCTACCCAGTCTCTCTTTAGCTTGTTATGTTCTGCTTCAGTTAGATGCGTTTCCTGCACAAATGCTATATCTATTTTTTCCTTCTTCATTAAATTTAGTAGCCTCTTCCTTTTAATTTGGTTATGTATTCCATTAATGTTTATAATCATATAGTTCAACATGGCCATCTTATATCTTGCATACACCTCTTTGCCACCTCCATCCCCCTTTTCCCCATTTTCATTTCTTAGTTTTTTCTTATTACACTTAATGTATGACAACACATTTAAGACATAAAGTACCCCCACAGTTCCCACTTCCACTAATACCTTAACCCCAAAGGTTCCCCCCCTCTCTGAGTTGCCCCATATCCCTTGCCAGGCAACCACAACTCCCCTTTTCATTTGGATTGTGATCTTATTCACGGTGTCAACTGATTTTGCAATGACGGTTATTTCCCCCTCTACCCAGCCTTCTCCAGAAAATACTTTTTTGTAAACACATATAACAAAGCTCTCTTCTTTTTTTCTCCCTTACTCCCTTCCTTCCCTTTTCTTTTCCTTCTTTAGTTCTTTACATATACATTGTTTTTATATCTTTATATATTCTTTATCGTCGTTCTTCATTCTTGTTACATCTCTTCTCCTGTCCTGCAAACGTTCTGCGAATTCTTGCGCTTTCTCTGGATCCGTTTTGCTCCCCGGGTATAAATATTTTAAACACTGCTGGATGTCTTAATATGAATTTGTAACCTTTTTTCCATAAAGTTGATTTCACTGTATTAAATTCCTTCCTCCTCTTTAAGAGTTCAAAACTTATGTCTGGGTAAAAAAAATATTTTTTGACCCTTGTATTCCAATGGTTTCTTATCTTCTGTAATTTTATTCCTTGCCTGTTCCAGTATATTTCTCTTGTCGTGTATCTCAAAAATTTTACTAAGATGGATCTTGGTTTTTGATGTGTCTGTGGTTTCGGAGCTAATGCTCTGTGTGCCCTTTCTATTTTCATTTCTTCCTGCATTTCTGTCGTTCCCAGGACCTTTGGGATCCATCCTTTTATAAATTCCTTCATGTCTGTGCCTTCTTCACCCTCCTTCAGGCCCACTATTTTTATGTTGTTTCGCCTACTGTAATTTTCCAACATATCAATTTTCTGAGCTAACAACTCTTGTGTCTCTTTAATTTTTTGTCACTTCCAATTTTTCTCTTAAGTCATTTATTTCCATTTCTTCAGCCATTTCCTGCTCTTCCACATTCTCTACTCTTTTCCCTAATTCTGTCATTACCAGTTCTAAACTTTGCATTTTATCTTCTGTTATTTTCATTTTCCTTTAAATTGCATTAAACTCTAATAAAAACCATTCTTTTAGTGATCTCATTTGTTCTTCAAAAAAGACTATCTATATTCTGTTCATCAGTTTTACCTTTTATTTCTCTTTGTCCATCAGTTTTACGTTCTATTTCTTTGTGAAGATCTTGGTCTTCTTCTTCCTCTTCTTCTGTGTCTGTATCTTCTTCTCTTCTTTGTGTCTGTGTCTCCTCTGTTTTTCCTGATGAGCTGCTTGTATCTCTTTGCTGGGCATCTTCTTGCTGGTCCTCCCCTCCTGTGCTGCTCCTCTGTTGTTCCTTGCCCTCCAGCTGAGAGCCCTGGTGTTGGGTGTCCCTCATCTGCTTGCTCTGTAACAGCCCACTCCTCTGCTGAGCCCCCCTCCCACCAGTGTCCTCTTTCTCCTTTGATTGCACACTTTTGTTTGGCTCCGAGAGCCATTTTTGTAGTGCACCGGCTGGTGGGACGCGACTCCGCAGAGCAGGCACTGACTTCGAGGGTCGGGCATTCCTCGTCACCACAGCATCCTGTTCCTTCGTGCAGGTAAGGCCTTCTTCTTTCTTCTCCGGCGACTTTTTTACTTCTTTTTTTCCAGTTGTTCTTACTTTCTCCTTCTTGGAAGCCATCTTCTTTCTCTTTTCTGTATCTTTATCTTCTATTTCTTTTATTCTATTTTTGTTATGCTTTGCTTTTTCCTAACTTTTTAACCTATTTTCCTGGAGAGGGCTGGTTTTCCTGACCAGCCACAACTCCATCACATGACTCCTCCTCAGGAAAAGTTTTGTTAAGACAGAACTGTTTATTTTTCCAAACAAAAGAAGAGATAATTGAATCAAGCAAATCAAAAAAGGTTTTGGGAACAAATTCAGGTACAGCTTGAAATATATGTAGAAACTTAGGTAGGATATTCATCTTAATGATATTAATGCATCCAATTAAAGACATCAAGAGAGGAGACCATTGAGCTAAGGACTTTTTGACATGGTTCATTAGGGTAGGAAAGTTTTCCTTAAACAAATTATTAAAGTTCTTAGTAACAGTAACACCTAAAAAATTTAATTGATTTTTTTAAGCAATTTTAAAAGGAACAGTAAGGGCTGAAGAACTGGAAGAGTTCAAAACAAACATCTCACTTTTCTTGAGATTTAATTTATATCCTGAGAATTGACCAAATTGATAAAGGACTGATAAAACAACTGGAATTGAATGATCAGGATCAGATATATTCAACAGAAGGTCATCTGCATAAAGCAAGACTTTATGAGCATTCCCACCTCTTATAATTCCATAAATATCATCAGATTGCTTAAAGGCCACTGCTAAGTATTCTAATGCTTGATTAAATAATAATGATCTTAAAGAGAAACCTTGATAGTTCCACAACAAGCTTTGGATTTTATTAAATTGGTAAAAATAGAACCAATAGGAGATAAATATATTAATTTAATACTATTAATAAATTTAGGACCAAAGTTAAATTTCTCTAATACAATAAATAAATAACCTCATTCTACTATATCAAAGGCTTTCTCAACATCCAATGAGATAATACATTCAGGAGGTGAAACTGTAGGAGAATAAAGGATGTTTAATAGACAACAGGTATTAAAATGCAAATAATGACCCTTAATAAAGCCAGTTTGATCTTCAAAGATAATAAGGGGCATAATATTTTCTAACCTACAAGCCAAAATCTTAGACAGTATTTTAGCATTGACGTTCAGAAGAGAAATTGGCCTGTAGGTAGAACAGTCAGAAGAATCTTTATTCTGATTGAGGCTTTATAAAAAATGTCTGGTAGTTTCCCAGCAGCCAAGGATTCATAAAGAACCAAATCCAAATGAGAAATCAATAAATAAGAAAAAGTCTTTAAAAACTCTGCTGGGAAACCATTGGGACTGAGAACTTTACAGAACTGCAAAGAGTTAACTGTTGCAGCAATCTCCTCAAACGGAACAGGCTTTTCCAGCAGTAATTGCTTCTCTGAAGATAATGAAGGAATGTTTAAATTATCGAAAAATTTCACTGCAGAAACTGAATGTTTAATTGGTTCAGTACAATAAAGCTTAGAATAACATTGACAAAAGGCTCGTTCTGTGCATGGTTTCATAATTCTAAAGGAAATGGACCAATGACAATTTTTCTCAAGCAAAATATTTCAGTAACAATTAGATCTGGAGCAGTGATTCTCAACCTTGCCTTCCCACTCACATATCACCTTAAGAAATCCCTTACCAATCACAGAGCACTGATGGCATAGGGATTACTTAAAGTGGAATGTGAATGGGGGGGAGCAGTTTGAAAACCACTGCTCTAAAAGAATCCCAGATTACCAAACCAGAGACCTAAGAGGAGGAATTTTATCAAAAGGCAATTTGATCTTCCAAAAATTTCAAAAAAATCAGTGTCAGACAATAAAATGTGATTCAAACACCATTGATTCATGGTTCTAGGTAAATCTGAGCTATTAATAGATAAAACACCAGAGAGTGACCTGAAATTATTATATTCTCATATCTACAAAAGTCAACAAGTGGAATTAATTATTGGTTTGCGAGAAAATAATCAATCCATGAGTAAGTATAATGTACATTAGAGAAAAAAAGAGAATTCCTTATCACTAGGATGGAGAAATGTCCAAACATCCATAATACAAGACTGCAACATAAATGAGTTCATAAGTATAGCGGACTTATTTAAAGTAACAGTTTTGGGAGATGAACGGTCAAGCACAGGGTCTCGCCAACAGTTTAAATCACCTCCTACAATCAAAGAATATAAATTTAAAACTGGTAAAAGAGAGAAGAGATGTTTGAAAGCACCTGGATCTTCAATATCTTCAATTTTGTTAAATATTAACAAAAACAAACCATTTATTATAAAGTTTACCGAACAGAATCAAAAAGTGTCCATTAGTGTCAGCGATAATGTTATGTTTAATAAATGGAACAGATTGGTCAATCAAAATTGAAATGCTTTCAGACTGAGCCATAAATGGTGAGTGAAAGTGATGTCCCTTCCAAATGTTGAAGAAACAAGAGGTATCAGATAAGCATAGATGAGTTTCTTGTAAAAAGATTATCCCAGGTTGACATTTTTTAATAGGTGAAAATACTTTATGACTTTTAATCAGATGGTTCAAACCCGAGATATTCCAAGAAATTATCTTAATACCTTTAGCCACCTGAAAAATTCAAAATCAATAATGGAAAAAAATTGAGATCAATAAAATATTAATTAATAAACACTCTCAGATTATCGAGGCATTCCCAGTCATAAATAGTTAGCATAACTTCACAAACAAACTCTGTACTAACCTTGTTATTCCCTCCCCCTCCCAATTAACCCAAACTGTCCTTGACAGTATGTTCATGAATAAAACAACTATTCCCCCAAATCTTGGTGTTGGCAGCACACCCAGAAAAAAAAGTTAAAAAAATAAGCCAAGCTCTCACAGCTGTTAGACATATTATGGCTAAAAAAAATCAAGCAAGACCAAACTGAAAAACATTAATTGATTGAAAGTTATATTGCAAAAGAAAACCTCCAAAAACCCAAATAAAAACTATTAATTGATTGAAAAGAGAGAGAATACAACATTAGTGATCCTACAGAGGAACAGAAAGAGTTAAAAAGAATAAGGAAATTAAACTTTTCTCCAGTTATAAAAATAAACATTAAAAAAGAAAGAAAAAGCTAAACAGAACCGAGTATAAACCAAAAAAAAGTGATTAATACTATGACAGAATTAAATAACTAAGCAAGTGTTAAGGGTCCTCTGAATCGCACCTGGAGAAAACCATCGGCTCCTACTCCTCCTGGAAGTGTTTCATCCTCCTCTTGCAGGAATCCACCCCTCTGTACCATCTGCTCCATGCTCTTCCCCAGCACCTTTTGCTCCCGCCACAGGAGGGACATCTACCCTGGGGGGGAGAAACAGCTGGAGGGGGGACAGCAGAAGAAGGGCCAGCTATGCCTCCCTGCACCGTTGAAGTGTAGTTGGCAGCTCGTCAGTTAGGCACTCCTTCTGAATGTGCCTATACACCTTACATTCAAAACATCTCGGACCCTCCGTGGCCCAGTACATGCGGTAATTATTCCCCTCAATGTCCACCTGGAACTGCCCCTCAGCATCCCTACCCCACACCAAATGCATACTATGACTTATAGCCAGGAATTGCAGGCTTAAGCAGCATTGGGGTGATACCCAATTTTATCTCCCACAGAGATTGCAAGTGAGGGTTCGAGGGAGAATGGCTGCATCAGGTATATGGGGATACACAGCAGACAGGACCACCTTCTGCATGGGTGCCATCACTGGCTCCAACGTATGAAGAGCCCTCCCATCGTCAGCTCCTTACTCAGAGCCATGGACACCTCTTTAGTGGTCCACAAGAAAACATAGTCTTCCCATGAATTTTTTCTACTGCAATTATACCCTTCTTCCTACCCAGAGCCTGAGACAGAGCTTTTAAACCACCCTCTATCTAGACCAATGGACAGAGGTATATTACATTGTACGGCATTGTCCAAAGTCATTAATCTCAAGGATGACATCTTTGCAGGAGCCCCACCTCCAGGAACTGCAACTGCTGTGTAGATCTGAAGGGCCGCCATCTTAGAGCTGTAGCTCACCATGAAGAAAATTCTAGCTCCTGCAGATATGAAACACTGTCCTTCTACCAGCAGAGAAATTAATCAGTTGTCTCAAAGAGCAATGCAGAAATGGGAGAGTATGGTGGGAGTTTCCACAAGAATGTCTGTGCACTGAGGATTGTATCACTGCTCTTCTTCAGTGCAGGGAAAGATCTCCGCCTCCAGGTCAGCCTGATTCTTCTCCAGTCTCACAAGTCCCAGGAGCCACTGATGATCTTTGTCCCCCAGTCATCCTGAGTGAAAATCCTTGGTTGGGAGCGGGCTTTCCAATGATAATGACCCAACTCCCACTGAAGACCAGAACCAGCTTTGGCAATCTACCAGCCACTGCTGCTCTCACAGCACTCAAGCACATTGCACAAAGACCTTGCTATGCAAAATCTTCTTTCCTCCTCCGAAAATGACCTCCACTGGATGAGAATGCGCTCCCACACTTTCAGCAACCTCTGCACTTGCACTAATCAATTTTTAAAAACATAAATTCTAAGTCAATAATAGAGTTCATGCAGTACTGCTGCTCCCACAGTGATCCTCCCTCAATACTGCCCCTCCCACAGTGACTCTCTCTCAATATTGCCCCTCCCATAGAGACCCTCCCTCAGTACCATCCCTACCACTGTGCTTGACCTAAATATCCAAACATAGGTGACATGCAACACTCAATGGCATTGCCATCACTGAATCCCCACTGTCAATATCCTGGGGGTTACCATTGACCAGAAACTTTACACAATATGACTGTGATAGCAGGTTGAAGACTCAGAATCGTGTGGTAAGAAACTCGCCTCTGAACTCACCAAAGCTAATCCACCATCTACAAGATTCAAGTCAGCAGTGTGATAGATCATACTCCACTTTACCTTGAAGGTTGCACCTTAAAAACCCAGGAAGATTAGCACCCTACAGGACATAGCAGCCCTCTTGATGGACACACCATCCACCACCAACACCCAGTAGCCATAGTTTATCCCATCTATAGGATGCACTTAGCTGTTCACCAAGACACATCACCTTACAAACCCACAACCTCTACTAGCTAGGACAAGTGCATGGATGACACCACCAAGTGGAAGCTGATTTCCAAGCCATACACCATTCTGAAATTGAATATATTGTATCACACTGTTCCTTCACTAGCGCTGGGTCAAAATTTTAGAGCTCCCTCCCTAACATGCCTACGCCTTAAGGACTGGTGCAGTTCAAAGCATGCATCCTTGAGGTACTCCTGTGTTGACCGTCAGTGAGGAGAAGACCTTGTTTCCAATTAGCACTAACTGTGGTCTTCTGATGAGGAAGTCAAAGATCCAGTTACAAAGCAGGCCCATTGTTTTGGAGCTTGTTGGCCAGCAACTGAGAGAATGATGGTGTTGAAGACTGAGATGTCATTGATGAAGAGTAGCCAGATGCATATGTTGATGTTGTCTAGGTCATCCAGAGATGAGTGGAGATCCAGTGATACTACGTCTGCTGAGGACCGATTGTGCTGGTAAGCAAATTGTAGAGGGTCCAGATCTTTACTTAGGTACGTGTTAACTCTGGCCATGACCAACCTCGCAAAGCATTTCATCACAGTAGATGTTAGTCCTACTGGCTGATAATCATTGAGGCAGCTCACTCTGCTCTTCTTGAGGCCCTTTTGAAGTAGGTGGGAACCTCCGACTGCAGCAGTAAGATTGAAAATGTCTGTGAACACTCTGGCTTGTTGGTGGGCAGATTTTCAGTACCCTGCTAGGTACGCCGTCAGGGCCTGATGCCTTGCAAGGGTTCACCCTCTTGAATGATGTTCTGACGTCAGCCTCAGAGACAGATATCTGCCACTCAGGGATTCCCTTAGGCACCTCATTGAGTTCTCCGTCTCAAAGCTCATCAAGGAATGAAGCATCATAGCCATTTATAGTGCTTTGCCATTGTTGGATGTAATGGCCTGCAATCTCTGGTGAGTGGTGAGTACTGACTCTGTCTCTAGCTTCCCTCGGGATTGCTTCTTTGTTGAGGAGATGGCCTTCCCCAGGTTGAACCTGGATCACCGGTCTTAAACGCCCTCAATCTCAACCACAGCAGGTTGTGAATATTTTGATTCATCCACAGCTTCTGGTTGGGGAATTCCTGGTATGATCATGTGGGGACACACTCGTTCATATAGGTCTTGATGAAATTGGTGACAACATTTGCATTTTCATTCAACTCTTGACGATGCCTTTTGGATCCCATATCGAAGAAAAGATGTGCTGGTTTAGGAGAGGATCTAGAGGAGGTTTACAGGAATGAGCAAGGGTTAACGTATGACTGATGGCTCTGGGACTTTGCTCAGTGGCATTTAGAATGAGGGGTGAATCTCATTGCACAGCCTTAAAAGGATGTGCCTTTAGAAGAGTTGAGAAATTTATTCAGCCAGAGTAATAAATCTGTTAAATTCATTACCTCAGATTGTGTGGAGGTCAAGTCACTGGGTATTTTAACACAGAGATTGTGAGGTTCTTGATTAATAAGGGTGTGAAGGTTATGGGTAGGAGCATGGGGTTGAAAAAGACAAATACATCATTCCTGATTCAAATGGCAAGGCAGACTTGATGGGCCAAGTGGCTCCCACATCTTTTAGTCTTCCAATGCCTTCTGGCAGTGAGTGTGAAGGCCCACTGTTGCTCTCATCAAGACAGACTGATACACACCTTGAAGCAAGTCTGCAGTCATGTTTGTTGGCAAATATGCTGAACCACACTTGATCTCTTCACTTTTGAACCTTGCCTTGCCCCTGAATGGAGAGCAGAAGAATTCTTGATCAAATGCCAGTTAACCAGTAAATAAACCTTCAATCAGAGAATCCAGTCCCAATCAACGAATCTTTCCAATGAATGGCACCTTGCTCTTTTCTCAATATCATCACAGACTGCAATGTACATCACCCTGGAGTGAAAAAATGACCTGCTGCAGGAACTCAGCAAGTTAGGCGGTATCTGTGGAGGAAAATGGAGTTGGCATTTCAGGATCAAGACAACTTTTTTTTGCAATGCATTAATGAGCCCTTCCATTGATTTTGTGGTTCACTTCTGATTCCCTCAATACACAGAATGTGACTGCGAATACCTGCGTGGAATAAAATTGCACTTTTCATTGCCTTTTGAATGATTTTAACTCTATCAACACTGATTTTATTGAATGATCAATGAGTGAGGGATCTTGTTTGGTGAAACAAATATTGATATCAAACAACCCTATGAAATTTGTTGCAATACCTATTTCCTCTAGTATTTAGCCTTGCGGTGTTTGTGTCCTACTGCCTGATTCTGGTTTCCCAACACTGGTATGTGATATCATTGATAGTCCCATGGTGGTCCTTAGGGATAATGTGTCTGGGAGGCTCATTACCATTAAGCTCCATGAGACTGCAGCTGTTTGTGCAGGCTCCTGCACTAACTTTCCTCAGTCCTCACGAAGAGTTCTGGCTCAAAACATGGACCATTCTTTTTTTCTTTTACTGATGCTGCTTGACCCGCTAAGTTCCTCCAGTGATGTGTGCTTGGCAAGCACAACTACTGCCTGATGGTCTCTTCAACACAGCATTTATTTTGACATGTCCAAAGCAAGGTGAAGAGCAAAGTTACTGCTTAGTTTACTGGATCAGCAGACAATGGCTTTATTCTGAGATATGAGTTACAATCTCATCACTGAAGCTGGGGAACTTAAATTCATATAATTAAGTATTTTTTAAAAAAGACTGGATCGGTAACAAAGACCCCAAATCATAAAATTCCAGCTATTATTTTCCAGAAGAGGACTTCAGCTAACCTCTCTTGGTCTGTGACTCTACACCCGTGCCAAGTGGTTGAATTTTAATCAGCTCCTCAGAGACAGACAATAAATACTGGCATTTCCTATTCAGGACAGACAATAAATACTGGCATTTCCTATAGGCATAAAAAAGTGCAGCTACTGGAATCTTCCAACAAACAAAGAAGAACTGGAGGCACTCAATGGGTCAGACAGCATCCATGGAGAGAAATAGGCAATCAACATGTTGGGTTGGGACCCTTTTCTATGACTAAGGTGGTAAGGGGTGATATCAAGGATGAAATTAATGGGGGGATGGGAAACAGAAGGTAATATAATACTAGATAAATCAAGGTGCAAAGGAAGAGACAGATGGGAGGATACAACTAGGGTAGGGAGTAAAATCTGAGTACTAAAATGGACTCAGAAAATGAAAGGTGAAGGATAGTGGAAACAGTAGATTGGGGTGGAGAGCTTATCTGCAATTGGGCAATTCAGTGTTTATACTGTAGGGTTGTGGATCACTCAGGCTAAATATGGTACGTAATTCCTCACTTTTTGTATTCGGTCACACCCTGGCAATGGATGAGGCCAAAAACAGACAGGTCTGTGTGGGAATGGGGAGAGGAATTATAATTGCTGGCAATGCGAATTCCAGCCAGTGCAGGAGAAGACAGAGTGCACATCGGTCCTCTGGCTTCCTGTGAGATCCATGTCCAATAATTAAGATACTCTGTACATTTTCTTTAAAAGTAGACTAATGCCAGAAATCTGAGAAACAAAATGCTGGTGATAGCGGTTAGGCAGCATGTATGAAGCACGACAGAGTGAATTGACAAACATGCACACTATTTTGTATTTTAAACAAGTGTTAAAAATGTGAGCATCAGATGATAAAATGTTCTGGAAGAGTTCATCTGATTCTCAGAATGGTGCCAAATTTTTAGAAGAGAACTGGTGTAACATAAGGGGCTCATTGAACAGTTGCTGTACAAGTGTGTTCCAGCTTCTAATCCAGCAGCTCCACATGGATTTGTTTGACTTACCAAATGGTTGAACTGTATCACCCCCTTGTGGTCATGGGTGATTTTGAACCTGTAAGGGTTCAATATTTGTTGAACTTTAGTACTAAATGGTTTTTGATAGTCTCTAAGTGAGATCATGAAGTGAGATTAGAACTAGGGAACATACCCCCAAGATTTGGGGGCATAAGTTTATGACAGAGATGAGGAAGAATGAGTGAAAGTAGAAATCTCTACCCAATGAAGCAGCAGAGCCAGTCACATTAAATGCATTTAAGACACAGCTGGATAGACCTGAATAGCAGAGGAATTAAAGAAATGGGTGGGTAAATGAGCTAAGTCTACGATCAGCCATGATCTTATTGAATGGGAAAGCAGGCTCGAAGGGCCAGATGGCTGACTCCTGCTTATTTCTACTTTCACTCATTTTTCCTCATCTCTGTCATAAACCGATGCCCCTAAATCTTGGGGGTATGTCCCCTAGTTCTAATCTCATTTCAAGATCTCACTTAGAGACTATCAAAAATCATGTTGTACTAAAGTTCAACAAATACTGAACCCTTCCAGGTTCAAAATCACCCATGACCACAAGGGGGGTGATACAGTTCAACCATTCAGTAAGTTCTTGCATTGATATTTTATCAATTCAGCAAATGTCTCATTGCATTGGAGACTTGGCTAAATGTTTCAGAGTCCTGTGTAAATGAGAATAGTAGGCTAAATGAGCATAGTTGATTAATTAAGTGACACATTTACACACAGCCAAGTGCATTTCCTCCATTTTCCTGTTAATTTAGTTCTCCACAAAACTCCTTTTCTGCCCTCACCATCCCACGATATCACCAGAGCTCAAAGAAAATTAAAGGAGTTGCACATCATTTTGTGAAGGTGCTTTATAGCCTTCCAGCCTCAGCATCTACCACTGTAGCTATTCACACCTCCTGTGTCTCAGCAACATATTAATATTCCTGCACTACCAGACCACGACATCCCTTTTGCTTTATAACCACTTTATTTATTTAATTTATTCTCCCCTCCTGTGAGAAATCTTTCCTCCTGCTCTTTCCTGACTACCATGAGCATTCCTGATTTTTCCATGTCGAATTCCTGTATGAAACCTAACTAACCATTCACAGTAGGTGGCACAGTTAGTGTAGCGTTAGCACAGTGGTGTTACAGCACCAGTGATCGGGACAGGTTCGAATCCCGTGCTATCTGTAAGGAGTTTGTATGGTCCCCCCATCTCTGCATGGGATTTCCTTGGGGGCTCTGGTTTCCTCCCACCATTGGAAACTTACCGGGGAATGTAGGTCAATTGGGTGTAATTGGGTAACATGGGCTGAAATGGCCTGTTACCATGGTGTATGTCTAAATTTAAAATTTAGATCTGAAGAAAGACATTGACCTGAACCTTTACTCTGTTTCTTACTCCACAATGCTGCTGAGAACTTCCAACAACTTTATAATTGTATTTCTTTTGGTCCACGATAGACGTCCATTTTGTCCATCTATCACCAATAGAACATATCTTGCCAAACTCATTTGGCTAAAATGTTCAAAATCATCAGAGCATGGGAATTCCCATCAGCATGTTATATAGCAGGAAGTGAAGTGAAAGAGGAGTGTGTGTCCACCATGGAGAAGCTTCAGAGATGTGATGGCAACATTGCAGAGTCTGATAAGAAGTCCAAGCATGGATAATGTGGCCTTGTGCCCTAATTTAATTGCTTAAACTTAGTAACTACAAGTATGCTAATCTGTTTGTCACATTAACTAGGGGACACCGTGGTATTGTACACTGAATCTGTTAAGCCAACTGGTGCTTAGATGTGTAGCCCTCAGGCTCAGAGCGGACACCTGCATGGAATAAGAATGATTTTGGTTAATTGTAGGGAAACCCCATCATTATTTTGCTCTTGGGAAAAGCTCTTTTACCTTGTACAGGACTTGACACTTGTGCTTTTCCACCTAATTTCTCCTAGCACAAGATTGCTATTGGTCATTCAATTTTCTAGTCTCTCTTTAGTGCTGACTAAGTAATTAATCACTCAAGCTAACAGCCATAAACCAATCATTTTTTTGGCTTCCCTCAAATGAGCGGAACTTGCATCCCCACATGGATTGATTACAGTCTGATAGGCCAGAAACATTAATACATACTTGAAGCTTTCTTCTACAATTTGCAAGTGCTATTAGAGGATTTGTGGCCAGCCAGTACACATAAGGCACCATTGCAGATTGTGCAAAGTAGATTGGCAACTGGATGCTTTCCTGGAAGTTTATTTGCTGATTGAACATGTTTGACCATTTGATGGAGTTGTACTCTGTGATGCATTTTGGCAGTTTCCGCAAAACAGGACGTCAAGCGCTAAAGATCAAACTGCACTGGGTAGGTCACGTCTCCAGAATGGAGGACCATCGCCTTCCCAAGATCGTGTTATATGGTGAGCTCTCCACTGGCCACCGAGACAGAGGTGCACCAAAGAAGAGGTACAAGGACTGCCTAAAGAAATCTCTTGGTGCCTGCCACATTGACCACCGCCAGTGGGCTGATATCACCTCAAACCATGCATCTTGGCGCCTCACAGTTCGGCGGGCAGCCTTTGAAGAAGACCGCAGAGCCCACCTCACTGACAAAAGACAAAGGAGGAAAAACCCAACACCCAACCCCAACCAACCAATTTTCCCTTGCAACCGCTACCACCGTGTCTGCCTGTCCCGCATCAGACTTGTCAGCCACAAACGAGCCTGCAGCTGACGTGGACATTACCCCTCCATAAATCTTTGTCCGCAAAGCCAAGCCAAAGAAGAAAGACTGTGATGCAATATGAATGATGATAATTAAAATTATATGTATCCTTGCCAGTGCACAAAGACTGAGGTGTGAGAATTGCCTGCAGATCTGATTGGAGTGAGTTCTGCCTCACCTTGGACAAGGTCATGACTGCCATCATACTCCAAGTGCATCAGAAAGGATGAAGAGGGGTGGGGCCAAGATATCCCAACCGCATTGCAACCCTTTCCTGCTCTGAAAAATGACAAAAGAGCAAAGACCCCCAACATCAACTAAAAATTTTTTTAAAGCTGCAGGTGATGGAAATGTGAAGTAAAACAGAATACTGGCAACCATCAGTAGGGCAGGCAGCATATGCAGAAGGAACTAATGTTTCAAATCAAAGATCTTTTGTCAGAAGTGGTGAAGAGAAAACCAGTTTGTGCTAAGTTACAGAGTGTGTGGAAGAGGGATACAAGGACAAAAGGAAGATGAGGCGTGGGCTGGCGTGGGGACAGGCACGAGATCTGATTGCCTGGTGAAAGATTGTTAGGGAGAAAAGATTTGATCAGAAATGTATCAAAGTTCTGAGTTAAGGGGCAGGAGACCCAGCCCTTGTCCGATGGTGAACAGCATGGACAGAAGCTTTCCACCTCCCTGACATCGCGCTTCTTTCAAATTACAGACACAATTCAAGGTTCCTCCTTCATGCACGTATCATCATTAATACTTCATGAGAGTTGGGGACTTCATCTGCTTCACGATAGACGAGTTCAAGAAAAACAATCTAAAATCACTGCTGAGTTTACTCCTTGAAGGACAATGGATAGGATCTAACACACTGATGTGACTTCAGCTGCTGCTGGCAAGGCAGAGCAGTTTCCCAGATCTATTCAGCAAGGACAGTCGTCAGTTGGTATTGCCCTTGCTCCTGACAAACTGCCCACTGAGCCAGCCTGGTCACCCAGATGATGTGGAGGCCCTGACGTCTACTGCTGTAAATGATGAACGGCTACCCCACTATGGGCTCTTACAGTGCTCAACTCAACTTTTCTGTTCAGAAAACACTGATCATGTGCTCCTCTGGGAGAAAGGTGGGAAGAATCCTGGCTTGACCATTCTGGCTGCAAGGAGAATGCATGGTTGATTTGTTGTCACACTCGCCTATATTTGGTGCAGAGAGACCAACCTCAATGTAGGTAAACATTGCAGCAGAGTGCCTCAGCAGCAGCTGTTGGCAGAGGTGAGTCTCACTCATGATCTTCTTTCCCACAGTGCTCTGTGCTGCATTCTCCTGGGATAAGATTAACAAAGCCAATGACAATAAGTACTTGAAGAATATGCCTCATGCACCAGCAGAGTGGGAGGAGTACCTGAACATGCTTTAGATCAAATTGTTTGCAAGAAGGGCTTCTGAACAAGTTCTCAGTGGAAAATTGGCAGGTATGGTTGACAGATACATAGATAGGAAAGGTTTGGAGGTGAATGGGCTGAGCATAGGGAAACAGGATCAGTTTAGCTAAGCATTTCAGTAGACATGGGCAATTTGGGCTGAGGGGCCCGTTTCCATGCTGTATAATGGAATGGCATGGAACTGTGCAACACACCACAGTTCTTAGCTCTTCATTCTTTGAGGTCAGTATGAGAAAGGAGGTGAAACCTCACTGAGTGTGCTTGCTTTCCAAATCTATTATAAAGGAAGTAGAAATGGAGCAGAATTTGTGAAAGGGAACCTGCCGTTGTTTTGAGGTTGGCGATGGGCTTATTGGAGAATAGACCAATGACATTATCCCACTTCCACCTCCACTGATTCTATGTTCTTTAGTTCGATGATGTGCCACATGATAGGCTTATGATCAGGATAAAGCCAGATGGAATAACATGGGATGGAGCCGATGAAAGTAACACAAAAAGCAGATGCTAAGAATCTGAAATAAAAATACAGAAAATGCTGGAAACACTCAGCAGGTCAGAAGGCATCTGTGGAGAGAGATGCAGAGTTAAATTTTCAGGTGTCAGACCCTTTGTACTCCTTTTTGGCCATCAATTTTAAGCGTGTCTGTTCTGCCTCTACTAATGAGGAGTTGATACGGTTGCACCAAGCTATGAATGGTTTGGGTTACAGGCTGAATCTATGGCTTGTATTGAAGTTCTGACATTTCCTGGTGTGAACATCAAAGCACAAATATCAGCAAGAGTTCACACTTCTGTTTGCTCTGGGGTTGGCGGGTGGATGGTGGACAGTGAGGCAGGACATTCTCACCATAGTGAGAAGCCTTCCAACATCTACTCCTGAGGATCATTCAGTGGAAGATGCCCCATGGCTCCTGAACCACCTTCGGACGAGCCAAACCCCTCAGAGAGAAGGTTGTCAAACGGATGTCAGAGTTTCTTGTACTTCACCAGGCAAATTTACAGTTGATGCAGGAAGGTCCAGGAGGCAGAGGCCATTTAGCTCCTCCAAGGTAGTTCTGCCATCCTGTGAGACCATTTTAATTCTATGCTCCCTCTTTCATCTTTCACCCAGATGATGTGTCCTTTGTGTAATTGGCTGGAACCATGGTCCTTTGTGTAATTGGCTGGAACAAAGTCACACCCAAGCCAATTGACTGAGCCCCAGTATTTCCAGATCCACTTTCCCCCACCCATTGCGTGAAGTTTCCAAACTTCTCTCTTGGTCCCATTTTACCCATTGACACTTCCTCACTCACTGAGTCCCTCCAGCTTCTACTAAAGGATTTTTCTTTGAATGTAAGGTTCTTTCTAAGGCAAAATCTTTTCATCCTCCCAAACAATTTCCTTCAAAGTGTTAAAAGAACACCCAAATTCCCTCTAACCCTACTGCTTAACTTTCTGTAATCTAGGGAATAAGAAATTAGTTTATATAATTTCTGATATTAATTGAACTCTGTTGCCATATTCATGGGTGAGAATTTGGCCTGGACTCCAGCCACGAATGAGTGATAGGGAATACCTTGAGCTCCCTCTGAGAAGCAATTCAGAATGAACAACAGTACAACCTTAAACCTCTCAAAACAAACTCTTGGATCAGGGTGTGTTCTACTTCACGTTTCCAAAGCTGTTATGTCTGACAGATGTGCCAATCTTCACTGACAAATGATAAGGATACTCGTGGCAGATAATTCCTCGGAAATCACCTTCTCCAGCCCTGCACCAGGTGGGTACAAGCATGTTCACTGAGAGTATGATTTGAACCTGCAAGGTTTTCAAGCCATTCGATGACACTGATGGAGTTTTCTCTCCAGTAAATTTTACTGAAACATTCTGTTGCCAGGCAGCAGAAAAAAAAATGACATCATAATGAGGGAAGATCAATATCTCAGTCATTGCTGTGAAATCTGAGTGTGTCACATCACTACAGTTGGGTCTCACCCAATGCATCAACCTCTTCACTTTTTCTTTGTAAAAATTATGACGATTAAACACAAAAAAGACCATCAACAGAAATGGTGAAAAGATGGATATAATTCTGTACATTCACAGTTCACTTACATCATTCAAACCAACAATAAACTCTGCCCTATTGAAACTTGCTCTAACAAACTTAATATTCATGTGTCAATCCTTTTATACTTATAACCTATTTTTCCTGTTTCATGGCACATAGCAATGAGTTAATTTAAACTATTCCTAATGGTGTATCTTTTGTACCTGTGTGAAACACATAAGAATTTTGTTGCTTCTCTAGATTGGACTTACATACAGTATATATATGACAATACTTTATCTCTCTCTCCTAAGCTGAGTATGATGCACAATAATATTTTTTAAAACCTTGTTAATTGGTATGCCATGCATTTGTTGGGGGAGGGGTGGCAGGTACTGTTTGTTTAATCCTTCGAAATAACACAGGTATAGTTTAATTAATTTATATCAGAATGTAATGTGTGTGTGTGTTCACACATGTGCTATTGCATATTTGTGTCACGTGTAAATAAACTTCACCGTTTAGTACAACATGTGTCCAGTCTTAATCCTTTGAAATTGTTCTTCTGCGACACATTGGTGCTGCAAGCAGGCTTCAGGGAGTAACAATCTATGTTCTGGAACAGGACTAACAAGAAGGGCTCCATGTATAGAGGGGGCAGAGTCCCAGGGTGGACTAACAATAGTGCCAGGGCTGATTAGGTAATCTGGACTCTCAAGGGGACAAGATTGGGCACCATCTTGCATCCCTCCATTCCTACTCACAGAATTGGGGTTCCTGGGAAGTAAGGGATGCCAGAGAGGTGCCTTTTGGCTGCTGGCAGCCTGACTGAGGCACCAATGTGAAGCCCTGGGGAGAAAGGAACAGGAGATCACCCAGTTACAAAGTGAGGTGGAAATAATGCAGCAGTGTTGCTCCACCATGGGGGATGTCGTCTGAGTCCCTCAAACCAAGGCAAGAGAACTGGAGAATAAAGACACTGAACTAGCGTACAGGGTAGTCAAGGTGCAGTAGTTGGAAATAGCTGCTATGACCTGGTCCTGTAGGGATGTGTTTCCCTCAGTAGCCTCAGACAGCATCCGCAGGGCACTGATGGTTGACTGGATTATCTATCCATGATGCCTGCTTCCCAATGGGATAGGCTCATGCTGGTACCACCCTCATCTCAGATCTGGATCAGCCACATGGCCAGGGTCTCGTCCAGCATTTGCTGGTATTGCGATTTCCCCCAAACAGTTTGGATCCTTGGCAGAGGGGTACCCCTCTGCTATAAGTGAAGATTCATGTGGATCCCAGAGATTAAGAACCAGACCGAGATCGAGGTACAAAGCACAAGTTTATTCTCAAGAGATGCAGAGGAAACAATGGAATCTAAACATTATATTAACTTAAACACACAGTTCACAAAGAGATGAATATGCACTGTGGGTAACAAGGGAAAACCAACAGAACTTTGGAATGACACAAACACACATACAGTAAACAATCAGATCAAGGTAATGCTATGTGGCCCCTTCCCTTGACCAGTATGGATACCACAGCTCTAACTAACTGGCCTTGGGACTCACCCCAACCTAATATAGAAGGTGATACTCATGGGCCACAAGGAGTCAAGAGAGAAGAGAGAGAGCAAAGGAAAGCATAGTCCTTTATAATTCTGCAGCAGGTATTGGGAGCCAATCACTCGGGGGCAGGCTGGGCTCCATTGACTACTGTAACCAATGGCTCAAAGCCAAGTGCAAGGGCTCAGCAGGGGTCAGCCCAGGTGATTCACCTCGGTCAATTAAGTAAAGGCTGCCCGGAGCCCAATACCTGGTAATTTGAATGGGCCAATCACAAGGTCATCTTGATGGCTTGGGGTGAGTCTGGCCTTGATTGACATGCGATGTGTCCTCCAAATAGGAGGCCAGCAGCGCCACCATGTGGTGGCCACGGTCTCTCCATTACACCTTCCTTGTGGAGTAAGATTTACAGACCCAGACACAGGAGGGTAAATTAGACGATAGGACAAAGGCCCTCTCGTCACGGGACAGCTCTCATGGCAGTTATTCCCTTGAGGACATCAGGGTCTTTAATTCTGATGGAGGTGGAACTGCTTTTAATTGGCTCAGCAGCTGGGAAGACAGAAACGGAGACCACCTCTTTGCTGGAAGGGCTGGAGTATGTGGAGAGGGGAGCACATGCTCAGGTCAGGAAGGTAGAAAAGAAGGCAGAGAATAGGGGATTCAATATGACCTGCAAGGACCTACAGTATTCCTAACACTGTTGCAGGCAGGGGTAGGGAGGACCTAATTAACAGAAGACCCACCTCCGCCCTGTGGGCAATCTGGAAGGAGCGCTGTACAGGGAAGGCAAGTGAGGGACAGGATTTTTCCCCTAAGGTCACGGGCTGGCCCAACCCTATGTCAGGGCCCTCTTCAGACCCCATTGCCACCCTGCAGGAAGCAGGGATCGACCAATGGATGGCAACCCTCCATTCCATTGCCGTGGGATTGGGGCCAGGTCTCCCAGTAAATTTAGCAGCCTTTTCCCATCTGGGAGATCTGAGGTCCTATATCCCTGTGTCTTTACACTGGGAAAAGGTGGACACTGATGCCCAGCACACCACCATTCCAGGTAGGCCTGATGTGGCGGGGACCCCGGGTTGTCATCAAGAGTTTGGGTGGGGAAAACTGACATGGGACTATGATCTGGGAGGACTTAGACTCTCAGATTTCACAGGCTAGATTGCTTGGAATCTTTTTTTTCACTGAAGACATCCCCCCGTCTTCAGTTCAAATGGGAAAGTACTCAATGGAGGAGGGGGAAGCAAAGGAGTTTACATATGATTAGAACATGGCAAGAAATTAATTAATGTGTAAGATAAAAAGTAGGGATATCAATAAAAGCATCATTGTGTAAAAATGTGTTATTGCCTATGAACATGGGCAATGGAATGTTAAATTCATGGTATGACAAAGTTATAAGATATATTAAGGACCATTGCACGGAAGGAACTCTTATGTCCTGAGAACAATTAAAACACAAATACAGAATGGCCTTTGGTACCTTCTGTTTTCTCCAGCTTAGATTGTTCTTTAGAGAAAGATGGGGACAAACTTTGACCCCACCTGAAATTAGTGAAACTGAACGCAGGGTCTGGATGGGGAATACACCCAAATTTATAACAAAAACGTACTATGCTCTCCAGAGCGAAAGTGCAAAACCAGGGTTGCAGAGGTCAAGGGAAAGATGGGAGTTGGACTTGGGTGTGGTGATTTCAGAAAGAAGCTGGTCAGATTGGTGTAAGGACAGCATGACATCAATTATAAATGCAAGATATGGATTTGTTCAGTATAATTTTTTACACCAATTATATCTTACCCCACAGAAGTTATGCAGATCAAAAGCCAAAATTTATGTGTTTCAGATGTGGGACTGAGACAGGAACTTTTCTACATGCCTCGTGGTCGGGCATGAAGGTGAGGCCATTTTGGCAAGAAATAGCAGAAAAATTAACCAGGATAACAGGAGTGGCCTTCACAGGCAACCCAGAGCTATATCTATTAGGTAATTTCATGGAAAATAGCAACAAATTGACCCAATATAAAATCTAATTTATAAAAATTGCACTGGTGGTAGCAAAAGTATATATCACGATCACTCCCCTCTACTCATAGCACGATGGGCTGCAGAAATGAACAGCTGTATATCTATGGGGAAAAAAATCACATATAACTTAAAGAATAAATATGATACTTATGTAAAGGTCTAGCAGCCATACCTGGGGGCCAGCTACAGTAATAAAAAGGAACAAAAAAGGGTATAAAAGTAACTATTATACAAAAATATAGTTTCCCCAACTGTACTCTATATACTTAAAATATATGCAAACTCTGACGGTGAATGGATCTATGTGGATGGTGGGGGGTGGGGGGGGTGAGGTATTGATTTGTTGGTTGTGTTTGTAAGAAAAAGTTTAATATATTGTATATTTAAAATGTTACTATGTATATTTTTGACAAAAATAAAAAATAATTTTCTTTTTAAAAGGATTTGGGTGGGGGGGGGGTGTCCACCATCTCCTCCTAGGAACTTGCTCTCTGAGTAGCCATTAGCACTGTGCAGCCGAGGCCCCTGTCTGTCCTGCTAGCAGTGCTGTGTGTTTGTGCCAACCAGGAGACAATGATCAGGGGCTACAATACCTGTCCTCCATGTATGGGATACTGTGGGAAGATCCAGTCCGACCAGGGCTCCGACTTCACAGGGACTGAGGACCAGAGCTGAGCTGCAGAGATCGGCATCTCATGACTGTTCCACATCCTACACTAATTACCTGCTGGTGGCAAAGTTGATCGAAAAGATGAATGGGATGTTGAAAGACCAGGTCCAATCACTGACACCTACCCGTACCTTACAGGGGTGGCTGAGTGTGCTGCAGCAGGCAGTGGACCACCTGTATTTCCAATTGACCACGAACCAGGGAACACACAGTGGGTTGCATATCACAGAACCAGGAATAACCTGCCATAATGCACAATGACTAACCTAGAGAAAATGAGTTTGCCTTCCTTCACAGGATGACATATCTGTGGGCATTTGCATTGATTTGTGGTGGGAAATCCTACAAATCTCAGAGCAGCTTACGAGTATGTCAGCAGAGCCAACACATCAGACTGCTGGATTTGTATGAGGACTCCTGCCCACGTATCGCTGAAGGACTGTCACTGACACCGATACCCTTTGATGCTCAAGAAAGAGAGAGTTGAGGATATTGTCCAGCTCTGTGAAGCTCTGATAGCTCCATAGCACAAAACACCTCACATCTAGTGACTCTCTGTGGGGTGGGAATTTCATCCGATTTGCCCAACCCCAATGAACTGACTCTCCGAATGATTCCCTAACCAGTGATCAAGGCCAAGGAATAGTTGTGCAGATGGGATAATCAGCACTGGGCCATCCATTTGGTGGGATAGAGTGTGTGAGTGTGACTCTGAGAAAAACAAATCTAATTTTTCCAGCCTTTCACAATAACTCAACTTCCCTAATTTTGGCAACAACTTTGTAAACTTCTTATATACCCTTTCCAACTTTAAAAAATCTATCTTAGCTCTCGTTGGCTAAAATTGCACACAATATTTCAAGTGTGGCCTCATTGACATCTTGTATGATATCAACATGTCATCCCAACACTTATATTTAATGTCCCAACTGATGAAGACAAATGTCCCAAACACTCTCTTCACTACTCCATCTGCCTGTGCTGCCATATTTAAAGAGTTATGTACTTGCACTCCTCAGTCCCTCTGCTTCATAACTTTCAGTAGGGCCTGATGTTAACAGAGTAATTGCAGAAGCACAAAGCTGGAGAAACTCAGCAGGTCAAACAGTGTACTTTATTGAGCAGAGATAAAGATACCTAACCAACGTTTCAGGCTTGAGCCCTTCATCAAGGTATGAAAAAATGGTGACAGACACCCAAACATAATGGGGGGGAGGGGCAGGGGAGGAGCACAGTCTCAAAGGCAGGAAGTAATAGGTGGATAAGGGAGGGAAGGCACATCAGCAAACATGAGGGAGAATGACTCTGTGAATGGAGAGGGAAGAGGTTGGAGAGTGATGGAGAAGGCAAGGAGAATGGGATGTAGGTTAGCAGAAACCAGAGAAGTTAATGTTAATGCCAACCATTGGAAAGTGCCCAGAGGGTGGCATGGTTAGTGTAGTGATTAGCGCAATGCTGTTACAGTGCCAGTGATTTGGACAGGGGTTTGAATCCCGTGCTGTCTGTAAGGAGTTTATATGTTCTCCCTGGGTCTGGTGGGTTTCCTCCAGGAGCTCTGGTTTCCACCCACCATTCGAAATGTACCGGGGGGTGTTGGTCAATTAGGTGTAATTGGCTTGTGGGCCAAATTAAGTGTTGATCCTCCAATTTACAGGTGGTCTTTGTAGGACAGTACATGAGGCCATGGATAGACATGTCAGCATGGAAATGGGGCACAGAATTGAAGTGGTTGACTATTCCTTACGCAGTTCCCCATCAGATCTAGATCATATTGTAAACACGGGTAATCATCTTCACTGTCCACCTTGCAGTTTAAATGTCTGTCATCCTTGCCTTGAATATTTTTAGTGACTTGGCTCTGTAACTTACTGGTGTGAAGCATTCTTATCATTCATGAGCCTTGAAGAAAGAAATTTCTCCACCGCTCTCTGAAATTACTGATTCCTTATTCTGAAACAGTGACCAGAGTTCTAAACACCCCCTCTGGGGGAAACATGCACTCTGTCGGGGCATGTCCTCACTGGGCAGGGCAGGCTGGCCCACCTCCTGTACCTATAGCTCCTCCCCATAAGATCCCCTAATAAAGGCTGAGAGCCCTAGTCTCCTCCCTCATACCTACCTTGGAAGTGAGCCAGCAGCATGTAGAGGCATGTCAGGGTCATCTGATCAATAAAGCCTTTGACTCTTGCTTCATGTCTGTGAGTGGTCATTGATCGCACCACAAACTCAGCATCCACCCTGTCAATAGCCCTCAGGATCTTTTATGTTCCAGAAAGATCACTTCTTGTTTTTCTCAACTCCTGCCTAACCTGCTCAATCTCCTTTCACATAGCAATCCCATTATCCCAGGAATCAACCTGGTGAATTGTCTGCACTCCAACTTGAACATATCCTTCCTTAAATCTGGAGACCAAACTGCACACGGTCTCTAGGTGTGATCTCACCAACACATTGGAGACAGTACTCCAGGTGTGGTTTCATCAACACTCTGGACAGAGTACTCCAGATATGGTCACACCTGTCCACAGTTTTCCAGATATGGCCTCACCAACATTCACTAATGTTGCATAAGAAATACTCTATATTCCTTAACTCTTGCAATAAAAGCTAAAATACCATAAGCCTCCCAAGTCTCTTCACTTGTTCAAGATTTCAAGATTTCTTTCTTGTCATGTAATAATACAGAACATGTAATTTTACAGTCTAAAAACCTGAACTGCTTGGGGATTGTGTTGGACTGGATTTTCGGATTTTCCAGATTCTTGGGCAATACTTTAAAAATTCATATTTAAGGAGTAATAAAGAAGAGATGACCAGGTAAATTTTTATAGCTTATTCATTAGTAAATACAGAATGCTTCATTTATCAAAACAAGGAGATTTAGAAAAATAAAGTCAACGAGCTTAGTTGTTGACTATGTGTGAAAGTAAGTTCCTTTTGATATGAGTTGGCAGAAATTTTCACAAAAATTTTAGGTGGATTTTCCATTGGAACCAGAACTGTATCTATTGAGCATCTTATGGTTATTGGCACAAAACTATGAAATACAGTTTATGAGGATTGCACTAGCGGTAGCCAGGAGATGTATAGGTGTTACATGGAAGTCTGTCTGACTCCCCCCTACTTATTGCTCACTGGAATATGGACATGCAAAGTTGTTTCCCCCCCCCCCAGAAGAGATAACATAATCTTAGAAGGAAATATGAAATTTTTGCTAAAATATTTGAATCATACTTGATTAACTTCCCCAAAAAAGTTTAAATAATATAGTTAGGTTAATAGCATTGAATTTGTGAAGATGTGGACTAATTAATGAAGGCATGTTCAAACACCCCTTCCTTTTTTTTATGTTAGCAGATGAGAGGGGGTGAGATTTGGGTAATCATATGAAACTTTGTAGTTTTTAAAATACTATTTCTATTATGTATATAATAATGAACTATATGAGTGTTTGAAAAATTAAAATAAAATATTCAACAAAAAAAAACAAGCTTAGTTGCTTGTTGCCACTGTGCAGCTGTGGCGCTTATATATGCACTCATGCACACAAACACCAGCTAGATTTAAGAAGTTTTGAGTTTTTGAAAAGTCCAGCTTCTCAGGTGGTCCAGATTTCGGCATCCGGATTTTTGGACTTCTACTGTACACGAAATTGCCTTCTGCCTGCTGTAAGGCAAAGAGTCGACATTGGTGTCCGTCAGTGACCCTTACAGTAAGAGAGAAAGCAAAAAAGGGTTCCTTCAGATTTCACCTCCAGCACTCCCACAATTTTTGTAACTGTACAGACTCCTGTTTGATTAATTCGCAACCTGAGCTCCAGATCCACACCTCCAACATGATGAGGAGACCTTCTTGCCCTCAGCACCCTCTCGAATCCAGGCTCCAATACCTGGATTGTAATGGAGATACAAACAAATATATTTAATTAATTTACAAATTGTACAAAAGAAAGGTCATAAAATAGGGGTACATAAATCAAGACAAAGATGGGAAAAGGATTTGAATAAACAAATAAATGAACATGGCTGGATGGAATTATGTAGAGAAAATATGAAAAGTACAATAAATGTGACCTATATGTTAGTACAATATAATTTTATTCATTAGCTATATCTGACTCCACAGAAGTTAAATAGATTGAATTATGCTTTTTTGGATTTATGTTTTAGATGTAGACAGGTGCATTCTACTTGGCGGTGTCCTAAGATTAAATCTTTTTGGTTGGAAATTGTTTTTACTGCGTGATATTAATGGGGTTAAACCTAAATTAAAATTGAACATGTTCCAAGTGAAATTTGTTAAAATTCCTTTAGCGATAGCTAGTAAAAGTATTGCAATATCTTGAAAATCAGATGATTTGGGACTGGGGAGATGGCATGCAGAAGTTTGAAGTTGTATATCACTTGAAAAAAAAACTTTAAAATTTAAGAGATAAATATCATATATTTTGTAAAATATGGACTCCAAATTTACAAAGCATTGGTATAAATATTTAAATGAAACTCTGACATTCCCGTTCTCCTAATAGGTATCAAATATTATAAGAAATTTTATAGTATGTTGAGCGTCTCTTGTTCTATCTCTCTCTCTCTCTCTCTCTCTCTCTCTCTCTCTCTCTCTCTCTCTCTATATATATATCCTTTTTCTTTTTTGTAGGTGAGGAGGGGGAATAATAGAGGTTTTTTTTATTTTCTTTCTCCTTTCTTTCTATATATATAGATACCACATATATTTGTAACAGGTTTTTAATATTACATATGTAATTTCTTTTGTGCTTTTAAAATTTATAAATTTTTTTTCTAAAAGAGTCTTAATCTGCAAGCAGCAACTGGATGTCTCTGGCATTAGCTCAAGAAAAAGTTGCTTAAAGAGCAGATGGGGCCTGTGTTCATCCATGAGCACCAGCATCTTGTTCATTAGTTCGGAAGGAGTGCGGTCACCCAAGCTGTCCATATGGAGAAGTCATGTTGCTTTGTTGCATTGGGAAAGGCCAAAAACACTTATGAGCAATCTTTGATGGCTTCATACCTGTTTTTGGCTGGAGGCTGGCATAAGAAATCGACATTATGCCCTACATTGTCTTGGTTCAGCATGCAATGGCATAGTAGTACTTCCTTCCATCAGCAGTAATCTGGCATAGATGGAACTGATCCTCGGCCTGCTCAAACCAGACCTGTGGCTGTGAGGTCCAAAATACTGGAGGTTTTAGCACAACGGCATTCTGCACATCCATAGTGAGGTCCAAAATGTTGTTTAGACCATCAGGGTCACCAATGTAGTGAGTGGTGCAGTAAATCAAGCACAACAGAAGTAGCCTGTGAGCTGAACCAAAAGAACTGTTTAATGGAATCCTTTCAGGAATTTAAATAATTAAAGTTGGCACACTATCACAATCACCCAACCTCTGAAGTTGCGCACCTCCTCGAGTTCCCCTGGCCACCAGGAACTCCTGATCCTCTGGGAGCCCGCAACTACAGATTCTAGTTTGAAAATGGAGTGGCGTGATATATGGAAAGGGTCACAAACAGGTCACATCACATTTACAGAGGCACCATTGCACTCAGAGAGAGAGTTCATTTTGGAGTCGCTGAGTCTGGAACAACAGAATCATAATGGAACTGAAGTGGGTCTTAACTGATGCCAGGACAATGAGTGAGTATACAGGATTATACTGGTAGCTGGTCAATTAAGTAAGTTCTTCCTTGAGTGACATGTTTCAGACTTTATGGAGTCATTAAGCTCTGGAAAATAAATGAGGTCAGATGTTTTTATGGATGTGAAGTGTTTTGGAGAAATGAAACTGAAACAGTGGTGATGTCATGTCACACAATTTCAAAGAAACACATAACTGAAGGCAGAGAGACATTATGAAACCAGACTGAAGAGAATGACTATCCTGTGAAAGGCATGGGGTAAAATAGTAGTCTATGGAGAGAGAGGGAGATGCTGTTCTGTATTGTACTATCCTTATCATAAGAGATATTAAAAATAAATTGCTTTAAAGTAAGTAAGACCACTTTGCTCTTAAGAAAGAAATCGTTGTTACATATAGAAAGGGTGGGGGGGGAGGAGAAAGGGAATGTTTTGTTTTTGTTTTTTGTTGTTGTTTGTAAGAAAAGTTTAATATATTGGCTTATTGGAGATTTTATTTTGTATACTTCTGAAAAAAATATTTAAAAAAAAGAAGTCATTGTGAAGATCCCAGTTCCATAACCATAACAAGATAGGGGAAAACTTGTGAAAATACTCATATGAAGAATATATCTCATTAATTTAAAGAGATCTGAAGACATGATGTTTAAAAATGCTTCATAATTACTTCTGAACTGTGATTTTTAAATCTTCAAGCAATCCAAGATGTTTGATGCTGAAGTTTAAAATGGACTTTTCAGACAGATCAAATTGTAATGGTTTGGATTTTGACGCACACACATATCTACATTTGCGCATAGTTGGAATTAAGTTAGAGTTAAGTTTAGAGATAAGTAAGAACTGCTGTGTTATTAATAGTTTAATAAAAATTATTATTTTGAATTTACCATTGTCTGGTGAATTTTCCCTTGGTGTTCCTTTGTTAGCTCATAACAACATTTGTTAGTTTGTCACAAAATTATGAGGAAAAAGCAGGTGGGCATCAGAATAAAAAGGCTGGGGAGGAGGGCAGAATAGCCAGGAGGAGAACAGGCCAACAGGCAGAAGGACATAATTGGACATGGATAGAAGGGCAGGAGAGGAAAAGTGAGAATTGATCAAGCTGGAGGAAAGGGCAGAGAGATAGGAAAGCGAGGGAGAGAGCTGGAGAAAAGGAGATATGGGGATAGAGGAACAACAGAGACTGGGGGTAGAGAGCTTGAGGAAAGGACACATAGGGGTATGGTAACAAAACTAAGGAAGAGACTTTGAACACTTTTCCATTTGTAAATAATTTATTGTGAATAAAAACATATTTTTGGTGAATTAATAAAAAACTGTTTGGAGCCCTAAATGTGTTGATGGAGGAGATGTTAGTTTGTGACAAACTAACAAATGTTGTTATGAGCTAACAAATGTAGCATTTCTTGTGATCACAGAGGTAGGTATCAAGGGGGTGATTGATGGGAAGGGAAGAGTGGACAAGGGAGTCAAGGAGGGAATAATCCCTGCAGAAAGCAGAGAGGTGAGAAAAGGGGAAGATGTGTCTGGTGGTAGGATCAGGTAATAGGTGGGAGAATCACAGCATCAGCAGACTTTGGTGTTTCATTCCAGTGTGTTTGGGATCTTCCTGCTCTGCACACCGATGGCAGTGAATTCCAGACCCACATTGTATTTATTCTGCCTAACCACTCAGTTTATACACTTGAAATAAGGTTCAATGTACAAGTTGAAACACCAAATGTATATATAACCAATATATATATCCTAATCTTCTCTCTTTGTGTGTTTATTCAGCTTCTCCTTCAATGCATTGACATTATGTACCTTAGCCTATTCCATATATCTCACCAGTTTCTGGACAAAGAGTTTCAACTCTGAGCATGGAGGTTAAAGTCATAGAATTAGATGGGAAACAGGTCCTTTGATCCAACTAAGTTGACCATCTGAGCCATTTACTTGAGTGAGGTCCATATCTCATTAACCCTTCCCTATCCATGTGACTGCTCAAATGTCTTTTAAGCATTGTAAATGTACTCTCCTTCACTATTTCCTCTGGCAACTTGTTCCACATACCCACTACCCTCTGTGTGGAAGACAGTGCCCTTCAGATCCTTTATAAATCATTCCCCTCTCATCTTGAACCTATCCCTTCCAATTTTAAATTCTATCATGGTGATAAGACTGTAACCTTTCACTTTTCTATCCCTCTCATGACTTTGTACATGTCTATAAAGTTAATAAGATTAATTCTCCTGCTTTTCTTTGAAATAGTACCTGAAAGGGCAAAGAACAGAATGTACAGATCACACATATCAGGTCCAAATTACAAGTGGACAAACACTACTGAATATAATACGAAGGACACTAGCATTAAATGCAGCTCCTGCATTCACTGTTCAGCTTACCATCCACATGTTACGCCTCCATTGCTGGTGTGCTAGAACAGCACGGTGTGTCCATGGGCATTTCTGCCCGCTCTGCCAGAAGCTCCAAGCTCATCATGCTGCTATGCACCTGCCTGCTGGGGTCCTCCTCTAGGGTGTCATCCATCTCAACCCCACCAGCCTGAGCACTTGTCTCAGAGGAGGCCAAGGTTTTTGTCTTCTCGTTCTCTGCCTCCCTCCACCTCAGCAGAATGAGGTTGTACATACAACCATTTTTCACAGTACGAGATAAAAGTTGACTTACACCTCCCCTTATGCAGAGCAGCTCTCTGACCTCAGCTTCCAACCATATGCGAGCCATTACTCAAATTAGCGGAATTTCTGATTGAGGGTGTTCTCTTTAAATATCACAACAGTTCTTGGCAGGAATCTGCTTGAATTTCCCTTTTCCTGTACAATTCCACGCAGGTCTCCAAATGGGTGAGGTGTGCAAGATGATCTGCAGTCACTACTTTGGTGGTATAGACTGCAGGTTTAGAGGCTGAAATATTGTCCTTCTCTCTAAATGAGCACACACACAGTGCGCACTTTATCAGACACAATTGCTACAGATGAAATGAAGTAAAAAATCAGCACAAAGCAATTCCTTAGAAACATATGTCCACCACGTTTTAAAGTCCCCATTAACTAACATGTACTGCAGACCTCCCCCTCTACATTCAAACTTCGCACCAAATGCAGTGACGCAAACACTAGAATAAGCCAGTTGGCCATTTTCCTTTACCATTCAGCCATGGACGAGACCTAGGTATGTTTTACTGGGTTTCCTGACTACCTCTGAGGAAGGTCAGGGTTGGACCTTTTCACACTGCTGTGTAACTGGGGTGCCAACCATGAAAATTGCCCAGTTAACTCCATTTTATATGGCAGCTTGAAAGAGCCTCCTGTTTCGTGTGGTGTAACCATGACAAGCCTTTATTATCATATCGTGACCCCTGAGGTCAACACTGGTATGCAGCATCTCATTATAGTGTATGTATGGCAAGCCTCTGGTGCAAAAAACCTAATCCCAAACATCCCCCTCTTCATTTTTTTTAAAAAACTGTAATTGATTTCCTAATTGGCTTGCATCTTTTCCAGTTATACATTGAGATATGAACATAAACCTGTATTATCATTATTTTTTCGTCTTTAAATCTCCAGTCCATAAAAAATAATTTCACTGTTTAGTTGCTATTATTATTCTTTTATGAGTTCAGCGTCTTACAGTGAATTTCCATTGAAAAATGTCAATTCTCAGTATTTTACAAGATCCTTGTATCGCGCTGGTGGTTTGATGGTTCCTGTGGTAATGTTGATGCTTGCTGGCCCCTTGCCACATCATGGTTGTTCTTGTTGAACATGTTGCTGTTGCTGATGTGGTCGCTGATCACATGTTGAGTTGTCATGACAATGTGCATATTGACTCTGTGTGGCAGCAGTTGTAGGCACTGTTACTGATGTTGTGTCTGATCTTGCTGGAGTTGCCGATGTTGCACCTGATGTTGTTGGAGTTGCCTGTGTATGCACATCTCCATCAACGTGGCTATCTGTTCTGTCTAGGTCCTTTGGGGCTGCTTCATATGCTGATCTGATGTGCTTTCGGTTTCAGCAATACAGTTCCCATTGACTTTTACCAAATACGACCGAGGCAACACATTTTTCATACACACCCCAAGTTGCCTCGTAGGATGTTCTTTATCATGAGCTTTGAAAACCAGCACTCTGACAGCTTCTCCCACTTACAGTTCTCATAGTTGCTTTGTTGCCCTCTAACTTGAACTTGGATGTTTGCAAGTCTGGATCTCCATTTTGCATCACCTCACACATGTCTGCAAAATTCATGACACTGCAAGTGGCTCCAGTGTCTATATGACACTTTATTGGTCGATAGTGAGATTCATCTCCTGTCACATCTGCTTGGACAATCCACTTCTGGTCTTATGTGCTTACACTGCTCACAAGCTCCACAGTGTATAAAAATTCATCATTGTCATCATTGGGTTGCTCTTCCGGCACCACGAACTTCACCGCTTGTGACTTCTTAGACAGACACTTTCTGGAAAAATTATTGATCTTTTTACATTTTGCATATTGTTTACCCCATGCTGGGCAGACCTCTTTCTTTTTCAGATGATGTCCACCACAGTATTTACATTCTGACACTGTCTTTTGACTCCTTTCTGCGACAAGCTGGCTTTGCTTTGCTGTTTCCCATAATACCTTGTTATATTCTTCTGTTTTCCATAATTATTCACTGCATGAACTATCTCTTTCTTGCTCACTGAGCCCTCTATGCTCTTAAATTGCTCTTTCGTGATTTCTGCACTCCTGCACACACCTATTGCTTTCTGCAATATAAGCTTATCCTCCCTCAACATGCTGGCTCTCACAGCTGGATCTTTTGTGCCTAGCACAATCCTGACTCTCAATAAATCTTTTAGCATTCCAAACTCAGTTGACTTGGCCAGTTTCTCAGCACTGTCACATATTGATCTCTTGTTTCATTTTCATGCTGATCATGGGTGTTGAATGTGTAACACTCATATATGACATTCGTAGCAGGTTCAAAATATTCCTTCAATTTCTTGAGTATTTCTGCACTTTTCCTTTGTACTTCACTTGTTATGTCTAGTGTAGTTTAAACTCTGTAGCATTCTTTCCCCATGAGACATAACAAAGTGGCTACTCTAATGTTATCTGGCTTCTTGACTAGCCCTGCTGCTATTTCATAGTTCCCATACTGGGACTAGAAACATTTCCAATTCCCTCTCTAAACCCCTTTCATTTCCATGGGCACTGGTACTGGAAAATGTGCAGATGCCGCGACTCCTTTCTCTATGGAAATCTGCAACTATTTGTTATCAAAATATGCAATTTCAAACGAACAAAACTTTGTCCTTTCATTGAACAATTGTTCCTCATGTCCTTGTCTCTACCACAGTCCTGATAACACTTTCAAAACATGGAAACAATCCACACTTTTGCTCATCTTTCACTTCTGACACCACGTTTCATGTGGTGTAACCATGACAAGCTTTTATTATCACATTGTGAGCCCTGAGATCATCACTGGTATGTATTCTGTATCTCATTACAGTGTATGTATGGCAAGTCACTGATGCAAAAGGCCTAATCCCAAACAGTACCAACTGATCTCTCTGTAACTGCCCGTCCGTACTCTGTCTTACTTGCTGCACAGGATGTCCAACTGGATTGCCACAAAACAAACTTTAACACTACAGCTGGACAAAAAAACTTGAATTTCATTCCCCTCGGCGCCAGCAGGAGGTTGGGCAGCGCGGGCAGGGAATCCCAGGCCTCTTGCCTGCCTTGTCAGTGACGTCACAGGGATCACCCTGCCGTCAGCTGACGCGAATGGTGTCATGACGCCCACCCTGCGGGTCAGCTGACTGCAATTTGTGACATCACGGGCGGGCCCCTGGCCTGGGTGGTGGCGCGCGCACACGTTGGTGTGGGCCAGAGGCAGCGAGGGGGAGCGTGCATGCGCGCTCGTCAGTTTGGAAGACGGGAGCGGCGAAGAAGCAGAAGCCGGGCGGCTGTGGGCCTGACAGTCATCGAGAGACCGCGGCCTCGTTGCCATGTGAGAGGAGCCAGCCAGGCCATGGAGCGGGCTTCGTGAGGCCTCGGTGCCCAGGCTGCCGCAGCGCCATGGACCCAAGTGTAGCCGACAGTCCGGTGACTCTGGTGATCAGAGCGCCGAACCAGAAGTACGACGACCAGACGGTGCGCTGCTTCCTCGACTGGACCGTGGGCCGCCTCAAGAACCACCTGGCGCGGGTGTATCCGAGCTGCCCGGTGAGTGGGGCTGGGGCCCGAGCCTCGTCTCCCTAACCCGCCTTCGGTCCTGGGCCCCGAGGAATCGTGTTCCCATCGTAAGCCTCGTAATGCAGCTTCGCCGGACCCCACTAACCCCTCGATGTTCCCCCGTCACCCTTCCCTCCCCCCCTCCCCCCCCTCCCCCCCCCTCCCCCCCCTCCCCCCCTCCCCCCCCTCCCCCCCCCCCCCTCCTCCCCCCTCCCCCCCCCCCTCCCCCCCCTCCCCCCCTCCCTGGTAGTTGATCTCCTCAACGTACCCCACCCAGGCATTCCTTGCCTTCCCCGCAGCCTCGTATTGAACTCTGGGGATTATGTTCCATGCAGTTCGGAGAGACTTGTCAGCATGTTAACTTTGACCAATGCGATCAACAAAAGTTACAGCTATATGCAGTGGTGCATTGATCCCTCCACTGGCCTTCTTAAACTGTGAGTTAAGATGATAGAAATGGTCTTTCCATGTTTTATTAAGGCAAAGGTAAATAGATACTTGATTATTCAGGCCCAGATGGGAATACTGTACTTGAGTGTACTCAAGTGTATGGACTCTGTAACTTGTGCTTATATAGCTGCTTGAATGTTGTGGACTGGCTGTAAAGAATAACACTTCTCACTACTAATCGGAAGCTGCATAAGTCTTTCTGTGCGATAAATTTTAAAAAAAATCTTTGTTCCAAACGTTATCCTGATAGATTCTTGAACTCGTGAGTATCCTTCAAAAAGATCTTTTTTTAAAAAAAGCCTTTTCACTATTCTTGACTCTTAGTATCCTGTCCACAGATCTTGTGTACTGGTTTACAGAATAGAAACAGGCAGCTCTCATTCCATGTCTTGATGTACTTTTAATGTGATGTTACCTCAGCTCTTGGTATTTTTTGGATACTCCAGCAAAGTATGAGCAAATGTGGTTATTGTGAAAGAATCCAGTACTTTCTTTGTGTTGGGGAAACTGTTCAAAACAAGTACATGTTATAGTTTTGAATGCTTAATCATCTGGAAATACCATAAAATGAGTCATATGAGAAATTGGGATGGTGTTTATAACTGTAGCTCTGAAGAAGTTTGCTCAAAATCTCAGTAAGTGCACCAAGATCAAATCCAGACCACACCTGATTTGCAAGCTGTGCAGTTGTGGATGGTCAATTTTCAGTTGTTGGTGCATTTGGAAAACTGGGTGTGAATTTGCACAGGAAGACAACACTTTCAGTTTTTATTGAAAATGTATTTTTGCTTTGATCACTATCTTTGAACCAGTACAGACATAATAGAGAATGAACATTGGTCTTTCTCTTGACATAGTTTTGTTTGCACAACTGAATATGGGGTTATTCCAAAATGTTCATGTGCCAAGTCCACCAGCTCTAAGATTTTAAAATGTTTCTGACTTAAACAAAATTTATGTGACTAGGCAATTGGAGAGGCTCACTGCTTTTTGCTTTGCCCATGTTCAGTTTTGAGTGGTTAAGGACATGTGGCAATAGTTTTGTGCAGAATCCAGTAAATGTTGACAGAATGTTTATTGTAAGTTTTGGTGTCACTTGTCTGAAATTTTTGGTATTATTATCTGAAGTGACTAGTCCAGGCTTTTCTATTTCATGTTTGTCCCTTGAAGAATGTTTCCTGGAAGTCTTAATAGCGAAGGTTCTGTCGATCACTTGCATCTGATTCAAAGGGCAATGTCCATGATGATAGATACAAATGATTAATCTGGAGAGAGAAATTATGTTTAAAATTATTCTTGTTACTCTTTGGTGCTCATTTGTTGGAAGTTGTCAACCAACCACAACATTCCTCAGTCTTGTCCTAAAGGGTTAAAAGCAGAAAATGTGATCATTCCATGCTTAAAATTGATTCCATGAAAACAATCAAATGATTTAAATACTTTAATGATTGTTGCAATAACTTGTTGCTTATTTTATAACCGAGAAGTTGAGTGATTTGTTTCACCAGCTCATATGCTCCCTCTCTCTTTCCTTATCCCTCTGTCCTTTCCTCCAGCTCCCACCAATTCAGAGCTATCCTCTCCCCTTTCACTTCTCATCATCTTTCTCTTCTACCCTCCCATATTCCCCCCCCCCCCCCATGACCTCTTGCCTATGGGTCTGTTCCTCCACCTTCTATTTCCCCTCCCCCACTTTTTTATTCCGTTTCCTACCTGCTTTCTATTCACACTTTGATGAAGCACTCAGGCCCAAAGCATTGGTTATGTATCTTGGCTGCTTGACCTGCTGAGTTTCTCCAGCTCTTTTGTGGATTACATTTTTTTTTGATTCTTCTGGTTTTAATGTTTAATTCAATCCCTATTTTGTATCTTGGCACTCTTGATTTTTATCAACCAGGGTTCCTTGATTTCTATGTTTCTTGCTCCATTTACAAAATACACTAGGCCATGAATGAAACCTCACCTTTCTGGAAATGTGCCCAAAATGCGAAGAATAAGCCAGTTCTTTACATTTGATCTCCTGAATTGCTATCCAAACATCTTTTCTATCAGTTTGTGAATTCTAGAGGTGTACACCAATATCTAATGTGGATATTCTTGGCCTAATTATTCTCAGCAGGTTCTCTTCAGTAAACAGATTCAGTTCCAGTGATCAAACATTTTTTAAATGTATTCTTAAAATTACAATGCTGGATTGTATTTTTGTATACAAAATAGGCTTTGGTGTGTTTTCACCTATTTTACCTTTTGGTCTGGCTAAAACTTAAACAGGATGATCTGGGAGAATTCACTGTTAACTCCAATTGAGTTAAATAATGAGCAAGTACCCAACCCTTTGTTAGAATTGACTTTTGTGGGTATGTAATGTAATGATAGAGTGCGAGTGATCCACCTGACCACTAGAGGGAGTTGGAGACTGGTGTGTAACAACTTGGGTTGGATTCAAGATGGATGCCTCCACACTGTGTGAGTTCTTTAGCTAAAATAGATGTTTTAAAAGAATCCACGTTTCTTTATTGAGTAAAAGAAACATCATGTGGTACCAGGAGTGTGGAGAATGTGTATCAGTCGTTATCAGCAGAGATATGGAGAGTGTAAATGCTCCTAATGCTGTAAATTGGACTGGAAAAGTTGACCACAAGTAGAGGTTGTTCAAACGAGAATTCATGCTGTACCTGTAAGCTATTGAATATGATGGCAAACCTGTTGAACAGAGGATTGCATTGCTACTTACCCCTGCGGGACCTCAAGCAATAGAGGTTTTAATACTGTACTGTAGTGGCTGCTATGACAATGCTATGGAGTAATGACACTTCCTCACAGTGTGAGGGTGAACCAAAGAGTGAGTTTATTGGTTTGAATCCACTGCGTCTCTGTGCTGGCGCACCCATTTCGAGTGATATACCCGCTGGTTCTGGAAGTATCGTCACTGCGTTGAGATGTCACTCTACGGCCAGCGGGGTGCGATGTGGAAGTGGAGGGTGGCTTGGCCCACACATGTTGCTAGGTGTGGGCTCCTGCAATGGCCGTGTGGTGCAGCGATTTGTGCCATTTACTTGCACGGTTGTTGGGCCTGCTACAGTACATTTGTTTTTGCTGAGGTTATCAAGATGTTTGTGAATACTGCTCACCAAAGAAAAATGAAATGTTTAAGAGATATATATTTATCTCGTGTACACAGCTACAGGGAGAGAGCTTCAATAGTTTTTTTAAATGGACTTGAAATTAAAAGCAAGAACATACAATTTTGGACGCTGCAAGATTCAATGGTCCATGATCAAATTGTGTTCGGGATTATTGATAAGAAAGTGAGAGAGAGAGGTTGCTGCCAGAGACTAAGCTTACTTTAGCTGCAACAGTGAAGATGTGCCACACCAGTGAATTAGCTCTGCAGCACACTAAACGTGAGAGTGCAAAAGTCAGTGAAAACAAAGGCATTCCTGTAGCCACAGTGTGTGTCCATACACTGTGACAGAGTATATAGATATGTTTTGGGAGATAAATTGGTAAAATTAGAGTAGGTCACATACAAACACTTTAAAACAGATCTTATTTGAAATACTGGAGCTCTACTAATGCTAGACATATTGACCCCCATAGCTTTTGCAAGAACTTTGGAGAGTGCCCAAGAGACTCCACAAATGGATTGTTTACAAAAAGGCAACAGATGAAAGGTCTTGTCGGAGCTGTTCTAAGAGGGTCATGTGGTTTTGCAAGCACAGAGAGAGTCAAACAGGCTTTCTCTCTGTGTGAGAGAGACACACGCACACATCATTTTTACAGTGTTACAACCAGCAACAGCAGCTGGGACTGGAACAGGACAAGCTGGCAAGATTGTGGAAAACCCCATTTGGAAGACAAGTTCTTATTTCAGCCTGGTCAAAACCAAGAGGTTCATCCAAGAGGAGAGGACTGGCTGTCTAATGTTTCACTTGGAATAAGAGAAACAAAAAGGAACTCTGTAATGACCTGAAAGAAAGAGGTTGTCACCTGGAGAACCCTGAGGGGGGGACAAGTTTTATCAGCAAGACACTGGAGTGGCTGATTAAAAAGGAATCAGTTGTGAATGTCCTGGAACAACAAATCTCTCTCTGAAACCCGACAAGAACCTTCCTGAGCCGTAACCATTTACCTTTCAAGCACCAAAGTCTGGAGAATTTTATTAATGTTTAATTCTGTGCACAGTATAAGAATTGCCTGCAACCAGTGAACTTGGAAGAATGAGAAGTGAGATTGGACTGTGAACCAAAGAACTTTCTTGAACTTACACACACATTACATAGAATGTAATGCACTTAGAATTAGAAGGGTAGTTAAGTCAATCGTGATTAATTAAAATGTGATTCTGTTTTCATGTTTAAAGATAATTAAAAGCAACTTTTGTTTAAGTAACCATTTGTCTTGGTGAATATCTATTGCTGCTGGGTTTATGGGTCCTCTGGGCTCTTAACAACACAAACAAAAAATGAGATCTGGGAAGCAACAAAAAGATGGAGATGCATTCAATTGTAAACGATGTGGCACTAAACATTGGACCAAAACCATGCCCATCTTATGGAAAAGTTTGTAATAAGTGCAAAGGGAAGAATCACTATGCAAAGCAATGTATTTCCAAAGGGAAACAAAATAGAAGAACCTGCTCTCAGTGACAGACTTTTCACTGGCACGGTGGTGCAGAAAGCCAACAGACATTGAACAGCCAAGCATGAACAGATTCAAACAGGACAAGTGGACTGTCATTACAAAAATTGAACTAATATTCCTTTCATGCTGGATACAGAGGCAAAGGTCAATTTGATTTGTGAGCGCAGCATCAGAGGAGTGAAGATAAAGCCATACATCCATGCAAATCCTGTACAGCTCAAAGCCTACAATGTATATGAAAGGTATGTGCAAACTCAAGGTGAACGATGAAGAGCTCTACCTCAGGTTTGCATCGGTCTGGGGAGGAGTCACGTGATGGAGTAGTGGCCGGTAGGGGAACTCCAGCCCTCTCCAGAAAAGTTTTTAAAAAAAAAAAGGTAGAGAAAAAACAAAGGCACTAACACAGAAACCATAACAAATTGAAAGTGAAAGTGTGGATAAAATGGCAGCAAAGAAAGAAAAACCAAAAACAACGGGAAGAAAAGAAGGAAGGACATCGGAGGAGGAAGGTGAAGGCCTTACCGGTACGAGGAGGCCCGCCGTGGAGAGAGAAGCCCGCTCCCTGAGGTCAGTGGAAACCCCGAACTCAGGACTACAAAAATGGCTCACGGAGCCAAACAAAAGTGCGCGTCCGCGCATGACAAAAATAACACCGACGGGAGGGGGGACCAGCTGAGGAGTAAATCTCCACAGCTGAAACAGACAAGTACAACACAACAGCAAGACTCTCAACAGGAAAACATAGAACATAACGAGAACAAGAAGGAAGAGAATAAAAATAGGAAATCAAAGAAACAACAGATGACCAACCCAGAGGAAGAAGACCAACACCAAGACACTTTTAATAAAAATAAGAAGAACAAGAATACCCAACAAAATAAAATAAACAACCCAACAAGAAAATCAGAAGAGACAGAGGTAAGGACACAGATCCTGGACTCAGAAGAAGAGGAGGGAGAACACAGAGAAATGGAAGATGAAGGGAAGGGCAAGTACATGGATTTTTTTTTAAAGAATATATGGAAACAGTAAAAGAATGGCAGACACAAGAATTCAGTGAAATAAAAGTACAGAAGAAAGAGTGAATAGATTAGAGATGATCATGACAGATATAGGAAAAAGAGTAGACAAGGTGGAAGAACGAGAAACAGCCATAGAAATGGAAGTAGATGACTTAAAAAAGAAATTAGAAGAATCTGATTTTAAAAAAGTTAAAGAAACACAGGAGCTGTTAGCTCAAAAGATAGACATAATGGAAAATTATAATAGAAGAAACAATATAAAGATAGTGGGCCTTAAGGAAGATGAAGAAGGCAAAAATATGAAAGAATTGATAAAAGAATGGATCCCCAGGGTCCTAGGAAGACCAGAATTACAGGAAGAAATGGAAATAGAAAGGGCACACAGAAGATTAGCCCCTAAACCACAACCACAACAAAAACCAAGATCCATTCTAGTAAAATTCCTAAGATATACAACAAGAGAAAAGATATTGGAGAAGACAGTGAAAAAAATAAGAGAAGACAAAAAACCGCTGGAATACAAGGGTCAAAATATTTTTTTCGATCCAGATATAAGTTTTGAACTCCTGAAGAAGAGGAAGGAGTTCAATGCAGCAAAAACAACCCTATGGAAAAAAGGTTATAAATTTATGTTAAAATACCCAGCGGTACTTAAAATAGTTATCCCGGGGCAGCAAAGCAAACTATTCTCGGATCCGGAAGAAGCACGAAAATTTGCAGAACAACAACAAAACAGACAGAGAGATGAAGAGATGTAACAAGAACAAAAATGACAACAAACTATACACACACACACACACACACACACACACACACACACACACACACACACACACACACACACACACACACACACACACACACACACACACACACACACACACACACACACACACACACACACACACACACACACAAGAAAGGAGGGAATTAAGAGAGTGACCTTTGTTATATATGAAGATTTCTGGGGGGGGCTGGGTGGGGAAGAATAACAGTCACTGCGAAATCAGTTGACGCTTGCGACCGGATTTGCAAATCGAAATGGAGAGGGGAGATGTGGTTGCCCGACAAGAGACAAAGGGCAACTCTGAAAGGGGAGGGACTATTGGGGTTAAAGGAATTTTAGATATGAGAATAGTGGAAATATTTTATGTTTTAGAAATGTTGTCTTATAATGTGTTCAAAAAAGGAAAGCAGAAATAGATAAGAAGGGAAGGTGATGAGGAAACGGAAAGGAAAGATAAACAAAGTATGAAATGACTATGTTGAACTTTATGACTTTAAATATTAATGGAATACATAATCAAATCAAAAGGAAGAAACTTCTAAATTTACTGAAAAAATAAAAAATTGATATAGCATTCGTACAAGAAACACATCTAACTGAAGTGGAACACAAGAAATTAAAGAGAGATTGGATAGGACATGTAACAGCAGCATCATATAATTCAAAAGCCAGAGGAGTAGCTATATTAATCAATAAAAATGTACCAATCAAAATAGAAGAGGAAATAATAGATCCAGCAGGGAGATATGTAATGATATAATGTCAGATATATTCAGAATTTTGGAATTTACTCAATGTATACTCACCTAATGAAGAAGATCAAAAATTTATGCAAGATATCTTTTTGAAGATAGCAGATACGCAAGGAACATACTAATAGGAGGGGATTTTAACCTTAATTTGGACTCAAACATGGATAAAACAGGAAAAAAAACTAACAGAAAGAACAAAGTAACCAAATTTATAATTAAATCGATGCAAGAAATGCAACTTTTGGATATATGGAGGAAACAACACCCAAAGGAAAAGGAATATTCATATTATTCGGGTAGACACAAAACATACTCAAGGATAGACCTATTCCTGTTATCAGCCCACATTCAAGGGAGAGTTAGGAAAACGGAATATAAAGCTAGACTATTATCGGACCACTCACCCTGTTATTGGCAATGGCTAGAGGACATCCCACCAAGAATGTATAGATGGAGATTAAACTCCATGCTACTTAAAAGACAGGATTTTAGAGAATTAATTGAACGACAAATTAAAATGTACTTTGAAATAAATACAGAATCAGTGAAAGTTAAGTTTATACTATGGGACGCAATGAAAGCGTTCATCAGGGGGCAAATAATAAGTTATGTAACTAAGATGAAGAAGGATTACAATCGGGAAACAGAACAGTAGGAAAGGGAAATAACAAATATAGAAAAAGAATTAGCAATAAAGGAAGATACAACTAAAAGAAGAGAATTGGCAGACAAAAAAATAAAATATGAAACACTACAAACATATAAGGTGGAGAAGAACATAATGAAGACAAAACAGAAATATTATGAGCTAGGAGAAAAAACCCACAAAATTCTAGCGTGGCAGCTTAAGACAGAACAAACTAAAAGAATGGTATTTGGCATTAAGGAAAAAAAAGACAAACAAATTACATATAATCCAACGGAGATCAATGAAAACTTCAGAAAATTCTACGAGCAACTATATCAAACTGAAAACAAAGGGAAAGAAGACAAAATAGATGAATTTCTAACTAAAATTGAACTACCGAAATTACAAACAGAGGAGCAAAATAAATTAATAAAACCATTTGAAATAGAAGAATTACAAGAGATATTTAAAAAAAACTACCGAACAATAAAATACCAGGAGAGGATGGATTCCCAATAGAATTCTATAAAACATTTAAAGATTTATTAATTCCTCCCCTTCTGGAAGTAATCAACCAGATTGATAAAACACAAAGCATACCAGATTCATGCAAACAGCAATAATTACAGTAATACCAAAGACAGGGAAAGATCCACTAGCACCAGCATCATATAGACCAATATCTCTACTTAACACAAATTATAAGATAATAGCTAAGCTATTAGCAAACAGATTGGCCAAAAATAGTAAATCTAGACCAAACTGGATTTATTAAAAAAAGACGGACAACGGACAATATCTGTAAATTTATTAACTTAATTCATGCAGTAGAAGGAAATTAAACTCCAACAGTAGTGGTTGCTTTAGACGCAGAGCAGGCCTTTGACAGAGTAGAATGGAATTATTTATTCAAAGTACTACAAAAATTCAGCCTACCAGAGAAATATATTAATTGGATTAAAGCATTATATAAGGGGCCATTGGCAAAAGTGACAGTAAATGGATATATATCAAAACAATTTAACTTAAGCAGATCAACAAGGCAAGGATGTCCACTATCTCCCTCACTGTTCGCGTTAGCTATAGAACCACTAGCAGAACTGATAACAGAAAATAAAATAAGAGGGATAAAAATAAAAGAGAAGGAATATAAAATCAGTCTATTTGCAGATGACGTTATAATATACTTAACAGAACCAGAAATATCAATAAAAGAATTATATAGGAAATTGAAGGAATATGGAGAAGTATCGGGGTACAAGATCAACGCAAATAAAAGTGAAGCAATGCCAATGAATAATGCGGATTTCACGAAGTTCAAGAAAGAATCACCATTTAGATGGCAAACACAAGCAATGCAATACCTAGGTATACAACTAAATAAATATCTCGGCCATCTATATAAACTAAATTATCATCCATTAATGAAAATGTTACAAGACGACTTAGAGCATTGGAAAGACTTACCACTAACACTGATAGGAAGGATAAACTGTATTAAAATGAACATTTTCCCAAGGATACAATACCTATTTAAGTCATTACCAATTCACCTAACAGAGAAATTCTTCAAGGAGTTAAAGAAAATAATAAGGAAATTCTTATGGAAAGGGGGGAAACCGAGGATAGCACTAGATAAATTAACAGCACTAGATAAATTAACAGAATGGTACAAACAAGGAGGCTTACAACTGCCAAACTTTAAAAATTATTATAGAGGCGCACAATTAAGATACCTATCAGATTTTTATCAAACAAGGGAAAAACCAGATTGGACCAGATTAGAACTAGATAAAATAGGGGAGAAGATACCTGAACATATACTATATGAATGGGATGAAAAATTGGTGCAACGTAGGAATTCACCGGTATTGCATCATCTGCTCAACATTTGGAAGAAGATTCATGTAGAAAGGAATAAGACAAATTACCAACTACCAAAACTAATATTGACGCAAAATCAACTAATCCCTTTCACAATAACATAACATAACATAACAATTACAGCACGGAAACAGGCCATTAGGCCCTTCTAGTCCGCACCGAACCAAACACCCCTTTCTAATCCCACCTCCCTGCACAATGCCCATAACCCTCCATCTTCTTCTCATCCATATACCTGTCCAACCTTTTCTTAAATAATACAATTGACTCCGCCGCCACTATTTCTCCCGGAAGATCATTCCACACAGCTACCACTCTCTGAGTAAAGAAGTTCCCCCTCATGTTACCTCTAAACCTCTGCCCCTTAATTCTTAACTCATGTCCTCTTGTTTTAAACTTTCCTCCGCTTAACGGAAATAGTCTATCCACATCCATTCTGTCTATCCCTTTCATAATCTTAAATACTTCTATCAAATCCCCTCTCAACCTTCTACGCTCCAAAGAATAAAGACCCAATCTGTCCAATCTCTCCCCATACTCCAGATGCTTAAACCCAGGCAACATTCTGGTAAACCTTCTCTGCACTCTCTCCACTCTGTTTATATCCTTCCTATAATTAGGCGACCAGAACTGCACACAGAACTCCAAATTAGGCCGCATCAACATCTTATACAATCTCAACATCACCTCCCAACTCCTATATTCCATGCAATGATTGATAAAGGCCAGGATACTAAAAGCCTTCTTCACCACCCTATTCACGTGAGTTTCTACCTTCAGGGAACGATGTACCGTCACTCCTAAATCTTTCTGCTCTTCTGTATTCCTCAATGCTCTCCCATTTACCACATATGTCCTATTCTGATTCTTCTTACCAAAATGAAGCACCTCACACTTATCAGCATTAAATTCCATCTGCCATTTTTCAGCCCACTTTTCTAAGCAGCCCAAATCCCTCTGCAATCCTTGAAAACCTTCTTCATTATCCACTATTCCACCTATCTTAGTATCGTCTGCATATTTACTAATCCAATTCACCACCCCATCATCTAGATCATTAATGTATATAACGAACAACAATGGGCCCAATACAGATCCTTGAGGCACACCACTGGTCACCGGCCTCCAACCTGACAGACAATTATCCACTACCACTCTCTGGCCTCTCCCTTTCAGCCAATGTTCAATCCATTTGACTATCTCAAAATTTATACCTAAAGACTGCACCTTCCTAACTAACCTTCCATGTGGTACCTTATCGAAGGCCTTACTGAAGTCCATATAGACAACATCCACTGCGCTACCCTCATCCACATTCCTAGTCACCTCTTCAAAAAATTCAATCAGATTGGTCAAACATGACCTTCCTCCCACAAATCCATGTTGAGTGTTCCTGATCAGACCCTGTCTATCCAGATGTTTATAAGTACTATCTCTAAGAATTTTCTCCATTAATTTACCTACCACAGACGTCAAACTTACAGGCCGATAGTTGCCAGGCTTCCTCCTTGAACCCTTTTTAAATAACGGAACCACATGCGCAATGCGCCAATCCTCCGGCACTATCCCCATATCTAATGACATTTGAAAAATTACCGCCAGAGCCTCTGCTATTTCCTCCTTCACTTCTCTCAATATCCTGGGGAAGATCCCGTCTGGTCCCGGAGACTTATCCACCTTTATATTCTTCAAAAGCCTTAAAACTACACCTTTTGTAATCTCTATATTCCCCATATTTACCCAATTTGCTTTTTTTATCCCACATCTCCCAATATCCTTCTCCTTAGTGAATACCGAAGAAAAGAAACTGTTCAATATCTCCCCCATTTCTCTAGGTTCCACACACAGTTTTCCACTCTGATTTTCTAAGGGACCAATTTTGTCTCTAGCTTTCCTCTTACCATTAACATATTTGTAGAACTCTTTTGGATTAGTTTTCACCCTGCTTGCCATAGTTTTCTCGTACCTTCTTTTAGCTTTCCTAATTCCTCTCTTAAGATTCCTCTTACATTCAATGTATCTTTCAAACATCTCCTTAACTCCATGCTTCTTATATCTAATGTACGCCTCCCTTTTTCTTCGAACCAAGTTTCCAATATTCCTTGAAAACCACGGCTCTCTCAAACCTTTTGCCCCTCCTTTTAACCTAACAGGAACATAACCTTTCCTTCAGAGAATGGGAGAGAAAAGGGATCAAAAGAATAGGAAATTGTTTTTCAGAAAATAAATTATTATCCTTTGAACAAATGAAGGATAAATATAATATAACTCACGATACAATGTTTGCATACCACCAACTGAAAACCTACTTGAAAGACAAATTGGGAAACAGTCTGAGGTTACCAGAAGGAAGCAATTTTGAATATGTGATTGCAGACACAATGATAATTTAAAAATTTGTAACAAACATGTACATCAAACTGCAAGAAAAGGAGAACGAGGAAAAAAACGGTAAACCTAAACAAAAATGGGAACAAGATCTAAACATAAAGATAAAGAATGAAACATGGGAAAAGCTATGCTCCGGAACTATGAGAAATACAATAAACACGAGGTTACGCATGATACAATATAACTGGATACACAGGCTATACATCACACCTCAAAAGTTTAATAAATTGGACCCAACAGTATCAGATAGATGCTTTCGCTGTAAAAAGGAAACGGGAACAACAATTCATGCAATTTAGACATGTGAGAAAGTGGAAAAGTTTTGGGAAGATCTAAACCAGATATTAAATAAAATCACAAAAAGCAATATACCAAAAAAACCCAGAGATCTTCCTCCTAAGTAATATAAGAAATAAAGAATTTGGACTCGATTTGGATGGAGCACAAAAAAGATTTGTTATGATAGCCCTAACTGTAGCAAAAAAAATGTATTATGTCAACCTGGAAATTAGAAGACAACTTGAGAATACAACAATGGTACATAGAAATGAATAAATGTATTCCATTAGAAAAAAATAACATATAATTTAAGAAATAACATCACAATATTTGAACAAATATGGGAGCCATACATGAAATACAATAGAGAAATCCTACCGTGGACTTCCACCACCTAAAATGACAGAAGGAGAAGACAACGAAATGAACTGACTCAGTAAAATTTCTTGTTTATCTTTATTAAGTGACAACATTGTTTAACGGGTTTAATATATCTTATAGATTGAACTTCAAATAAATGGGAAAGGGGGTGAGGGAGGGGGGAGAAAGGGGGAGAAAATGACACTATATATTCAAGAAAAAAAATGTCTGTATGTATCTTGGTCAATATGGTTTATAGTGTGAAAAATAAAAAAAATTTAAAAAAAAGGTTTGTGTCGGTCTCAGATGGATACGAATTACTGCTTGGTGATAAAGCATGTGAAAACTTAAGCCTAATAAAGAGGTGTACCACATTAACAGCTCCAATACATGGAACAGAGTAGAGGAAATACTGGATCAATTTCCAAACATCTTTAAGGGGTTTGGAGTTAACCATTCACCTATAAGATACAGTTAAAGGAGGATGCACGGCCAGTAGTGCATACCCCAAGGTGTGTTCCAGTTGCACTAAAAGAAAAACTGAAGCAGGAACTTGACTGAACATTATCACTAGGGATCATAAAGAAAGCGGAGGAGCCTCAAAATGGGTGAATTCAATTGTGTGTGTCAAAAAGAAGAAAGGTGACCTACATGTGTGCAGGGTCCCAAGATTCTTGAATGCCAATATAAAGAGGGAATATTATCAGATTCTGACTAAGGGTTTTTCACTAAATTGGATGCATCCCATTCCGGCAAATGAAACTGCATGAAGATGGCACAAAATACTGTACATTTAATACACCATTTGGCCAGAACTACTGTCAGAGGATGCTTTTTGGAATTTCCTCAGCTCCAGAAGTGTTCCACAGGTCAATGGAGCATATCATAAAGGGCATAATTGGGGTATGTGTGTACATGGATAACATGATGAGGAGCCACACAGGAACAACACCATGAGAGGGTCGTCAAAGTGCTACAATGCATCCAGAAGTCTGGAATAAAGTTAAACAGAAAATTGTCAGTTTGGTGTGAAGGAAATCACCTTTCATGAAGATAAACTATCAGAGGCAGGTGTAGAGCCAGATCAGAACAAGGTGAAAGCATTTTTAGGGAAGCCCAGACCCACTGACAAAAGGCGTATTGAGACTGCTGGGAATGATCAATTTCATTGGTAAATTATATCAAACCTGTCTTCCAAAACAATGTACCTAAGGAAGTTGTTGCAGGACAAATGTGAATTCCAGGGGACAGCCAACCATGAGGAAGAATGGGGATGACTGAAGACCATTCTAACTACAGAACTAGTACTTTTGTCCTTCTTTGACACATCCAGAAGGACGAAAATATCTACAGACACTTCAAAAGATGGAAGAGGTGCCGTACTACTTCAGGCTGTGGGAGAAGATTGGAGGCCAGTAGCATACAAATCAAGGATAATGACAACATCTGAATGTTGATATGCACAGATTGAGAAAGAGTGTCTAGGTTTGGTCTATGAATTTGAAATTCCACAGCCATGTATATGGTCTACCAACATTTGTGGCAGAGACGGACCACAAGCCATCAATAGCAATAATCAAGAAAAATCAGTGAAATGTCACCGAGAATCCAAAGACTGACGATGAAGCTACTATGTTATGACTTTGAATTGGTGTACACGCCAGGGAAACTCAGTGTGTTAACTGGGCAATGACGCAGAGTGAAGCACACAATGCGAGTTCCACAGAGACAGATGTGAATCTCTACATGAATCTGATCACTGAATCTCTTCCTGAACCTGACATGAAATCTAAGCAGATCACAGTTGAAACAAAAAAGGGCACAGTTCTAAAGAAGGTCATCAGAATCTAAATGAAGGATGGCCAAGAGGTGAATGTCAGCCATACTGTTACATCAGAGCTGAGTGTTGTCAATGGGCTTCTACTTGGACAGCAGAATTGTCATTCCTCAATCACTGCGACAAGAGATGCTGAAAAAAGTGCATGAGGGGCACCTTAAAATGGGGAAAAATGCAAGAGGAGGTCCAGAACTGCTGTTTAGCCAGGGATATATGCTGACATTGACAAAATGGTTTCAAAGGTAAAGGTTCCATTATTGTCATGTCATACTACATTTAGAATGTAACCGACATGAAATTCTTTAACTTTTGTCTACTGTAAGGCAGACAGTCGCCACTTTGTCCAGCACCCCTCAGAAACCTACAGCACCTGAACATTTACACCCTGAGCTTCTGATGGGATGTAAACTACACAGCTCTTCCCTACTCTGCAGACCCAAACAAGAACCGATATATGGACACAAAAGTGTCTGCACTGGAGACAAAAAACAAACTATGGCAAGTCAGCAAGAAGTTTAGGGCCACTGTGACACAGTGAGACTCTGATATTTTTCCCACACTTAGGACAAAAAGGCCACTGTTCTGGAGGAAGTAAATCCAAGATCCTCCACTGTGTCAGAACAGAGGATGGTCAAATACTGAGGAGGAATTGAAAGAGCTTGCTGAAAATGCAAGAAACACTGCGGGAACAGACAAACGCAGAAGATCTAGCCTGCACAGCAACAGGGGAAACACCACCAGTGCTAGACAGTAGTGGACCAGTAGAGCTGACACAAGTACCTATGTTAAGAATATTCACAGACTTTATCAAGGCACCTGACAGGCTGAACCTCTAAAAGAAAAAGAAATGCACACTTTAAAAGTTTGTTTACATCTGTGTTGTACTTAAATTGAAATGAATACTGTATTAGTGTGTCGTGGTGGATCAAGTAAAGGGGATGTAATAGTGCAGTGATCCTCCTGACCATTAAAGGGAGTGTGTGGCAGCTTGGGTTGGATTCAAGATGGGTGCCTCCAGATGGTGTGAGTTCTTTAGCTAATAAAATATAGTTGTTTTTAAAAGAACCTAAGTTTCTTTACTGCTTAAAATAAACATTTATATGTAATTCAATCCCAGAAATTGTCTTGCTGTCTTCTCTCCCTACATTTGAGGGCCCAATGGATTTTTCTGGCATTAATAAATAAACCTTTGTGTTGAGACCATCAATATATCCTGGAAATATGAGTCAACTTTACAAGGTGCAGTTGCTATAAATGAATCTGGGTTTAAAGAAGAGCTGTTTGGCAAGGTTATGGGTTTTTTTTTGCATTTGTGTGTCATACTTTGAGAGTTTTCTGGATCTGAGCCATTTATTGTGCTCTTTAATGATTTTAGGCTCAGGAGGTTAAATATTGTCACAAATGCATTAAAGGAGTACTCATTTTAATTTGAGCAACAATTATATATACATAATTTTTTTCCATCATTTGACTAGGATTCAAAACCAGTCAGTTTGTCAGGTAATATGACAGTTTTTTAAAAATATATATAAATTGCTGCCCTATCACCTTTTAAAACTTTTAATGTCTTCTAAAATTTTAAGAGAACGTTCAACCCACTGTTTGGCTAAATTTCTCGTTGTTGCTGATACCATCCAAACTTAAATCGTACAGAATCTGGCAGAGCTGTACTGCTAACAGAATTACCAGCCATCTTTTGGCCCTTACTCAGATAGTGTTGTTTGCTGTGCTAAGACTTGCAAAGTTTGTTTTGGGGCAGCTTTTGAAAAGGTATATTGTTCCATGTAAACATTGAAGGAAAAATGAAGCCATTGTCCTTGACAAAGTGTATCGAATTTGTTTTCCTGTCACAATCTCTTATCTTTAACAAGAATTACTCAGAATTTGACCCTGTGATCTCTGTCACACAGCGCCTAATTCTAGTTTCATATCTGCTTCTGCTTCAGACTATCTGCAGCTAAACCCTTCCTTTATTTTCCCGAATGTCAATGGCATACAATTCCTCCTAGCCCTTTAACAACTGTCATTTCAGATGTGTTCTTGGTATCATCCAACAGCAGGAGATTGAGGTTTTTTGGATGGGGTCCAGTATTTATTTGCTGAAAGATAAAAGAATGTTCCCGTCGTTTAAATTAAGACCAGGAAGTTAAGGGAGGAATTGTTAAAAATGCAAGGATGGAGTGGAGTACGTAGACACAGATTAGTAATTGAGAGATTAGGAGCAAGGTTTCAGATTAACAAGTAAGCATAGAAGGATGAAGAGTTATGAGGCTCTGGAATTCAGTTCGAGGGTTGTGTTTGAAAGATAAATAATAAGATTGCATAGTTGGGTAGAAGTGACTAGTGGCTCATGCTGCTAAATCTTCTTGTAAATACACAAGTGCAAAATGGTAATCTTTTGTTTTGTAATGTGACAGATGTAACAACACTGCATCATGAGGCCATTTCAGGTGAACGCTCCACCTTGAGGCCAGCGACAGGAGCGGATTGAAAACTACGAACTCACCTTTCAGGCAACAGCCCTAAAAGGCTGCTCCAGCATCCCATTCATACCCAGAGGTGTCTCGTAGCGCCCTCTGGATCTGATGGACGTGGGAAGACTGGTGCTGCAGTGCCACCCGTTTATAAATATGTGGCATTGCAATGGCAGTCTTCCCTACTCATAATCCCCCAAGAAGGTGAAACTGCTCTATTTCCCAAAACAGTTCCCACTGCGTGAGGAATTATGGGTAGGAAAGACTGCCATTGCTCTGCTGCATTTTGAGTTGCACAGAGTGGCCCCAAAGACCGAAGCAGGTATCACAGTCCATGCCGATGCCCCCACTGACCTCTCCTCCCCAGCAGGGTGGAGGGCTGTCAGGTAGCAGGGAATTGGATCACAGGTTGATGGAGTCATTAGCCCACCCCTAAACAGCTGCTTTGTGCAGCTGTACATTCAGATGTTGGTGGAGCACAGTATTCCGCCGATTATCCCTCCCCAAGGAGGGTTGGCATCGGTGCCTCAGAGGAGCTCTTGGCACATTCAGATAGGCAAGTATTTAGCTGCAAGGGGGTATAATCTTTACCTTCACACAAGGGTGTTTGGTCCACCTGAAAGGGCCTATTGCAACAGTTTAATGGGACTCTCTCTCTCCCCTATCACCCCCAACTCTCCCTCTGCCTGCCAGACAGGGGTTTTGGGACAGCTAGTTTCAAAAATTATGCAAGTGTTAAGATGTATGTTATAGTTTATAGGGGAAATGTAACTTGCAAGCTGTGGAATCTATGTTGGACCTGAATACTAAAAAGTTGAAGTTGGCTTTATTTAGCCTGTGAAACAGTAGAGTAATTGGCTACATTGCACAGGCCATGTAATACACAACTGGTAGCAGACTCCTAAAACTCCCACTCTATTTCAGTCTCTCACCAGCAATGCAAGTTCAAAGGTGTGCTCAGAGCTGCTGAGATAAGATGCAACATTCCCACTGACTGTTAGGAATCCCTGGCCAACAACTGCTCCAAATGGGGAAGGAGCCCTTTATTCTGAGCACACAGTAGCCCTATGAAAAATAACAACACACCATCCCACAAACAATCCACCTACTTGCTCCAAAAGGCAGCTCCTGCCACATTTGAGGAAGAGTGTACATTTTCCACACATCCACAAAATCAGTAAAGCAAGTCATCCCAGATCAGAAGGACGCACCTGATTTTCATATCTTGTCAATTTAGCATGAAGACTAAATGTTAATTCTTTAAGTGCAAATCCATAAAACGGTAAACCCATCTGAGGAGGTTCTTTGTTTACTGTCAGGTTCCTGGTGCTTGTTGGGCTGATCAGAGCAATATCTTAATTACTCAGCAAAATGAGAATTAACTGGCACACTAATTGAACCTGAGGGTAAGGGCTGTAATGGGAATTTTCTCGCTCTGCTTTAGTTAAACCCACAAGACGTAATGGGTAGTGATAGGAGTAGAATAAGATTGGGAAGATTGCCAGTGTTTGATACTGGTAAACAGGATTAAACATGGATGCCTCCCTCGACCTGTGCTTTGGGTAAATACTAAACAGATGACTGGAAACAGGTGTCAAGGTAGTCATCTGTTCAGAAAAAGTTAAAATCTAAAATTACTCTTTATATTTCAGAATAGCAGTTTTAACAATTCTCAAATGACTATTGCTTCAGCTAAGTTCTTGACTTTAGCCATATTAGCCTCTGTTTTGCTATATGGGGGAATGTGTTGACCAACTGCTTAGAACTTTGTTACTAATAATGGAAATTATTAACTGAGTTGAACAAGAAAGTCAAAAAAATGCTGATGAAGCTCAACAGGTCAAAGTCTACTTTATGTAGCAAAGATAAAGATTCAATTTATGTCATGACACTGCAATATTACATGTAATTTGTTTTCGTCTGCAGTAAGGCAGACAGATTCTCCATCATCAGAAATTGCCTTTTACAGTGAGAGAAAGAGAAGCAAAAGAGTTCCCCCAGAGTCACTGAGTGCCTCCAGCACTGCCACAGCCTCCGCAGCCGCACTGACTTCAATCCAACCCATCGGCAACCCGAGCTCCCGATCCGAACTTCTGACACAATGAGGAAGATTTCAATGACCTTGGCACCCTCTCACATCCCATTTTTAAAACCAAGTACTCATTCAGCCAGTCATCTGCAGTCCACAGCCTGGTGCGAATCTCTCGACTGCAGTTGCCAGCAGCCTGTGGCCTGCATTGGTTCCTTGTCTTGAGTCACCAGCAGCCTGCCTGCCTGAGTTTCTTCAAGCTCCGAGCCACTTGCTTCTCCACCGCCATGGTCACCGTCCCGTAGGGTTGTCTCCTCTGCTTCTTCTCAAATGGGAGTGGTGGCGGTCTACCAGTCCTCTGCTTTCCCGGAGTCTGCAAAGCCTTACAGCTGCTGTCGATCATAAGCTACGCTATATTTGGCGCAGAGCCTGTAGTCACAGAATTTTAAAATGAAACTACCATCGGCTCCATTTTACAGGCTGTTTAAAACCTGTGCTGAGCTGATTGGAGTTGGACTGAACAATAGGACCCTGCGAGGGAGGGCTGTGTCTCCGCTCCCTGCTATCCATGTGTCCACACAACAGACCGTGCTGCCGTTATAGTAGCTCCAGTAGTGCCAGCATTTCTCACATAACCAACATTTTGGGCTTGAACCATCAAGGTATGATCTGCAGATGCTGGGGCCAAGTCAAATACACAAATCTGCTGGAGAAACTTAACAAGTCACGCAGCATCCAAAGGAAGGGTAAGCAGCATTTTGGTTCTGGAAGGCCTCAGGCACAAAATGTTGGTTACACTTTCCTTTGTAGGTGTGTGAGAATCAGAATTTTTCATAAAAATGTCAGAAAATTTGCTGGGTTTATTTTTACCACAGATGCAAATATTTTTATAAATTACATTTTAAAAAAATCAATTAGTGCAAAGAAGAGAAAGTGAGTGGGTGTCTGGTTCATTGTCAATTCAGAAATCTGATGGCAGAGGGAAGAAGTTTTTATATTGTTGGGTGTTTGTCTTCAGGCTCTGTGAACTGTGGAAATGCTGTCACTCGCATATCAGTAAAGCAAAGAAAAAAAAAATCATAGTTAAGTAAGCAATGAATGATGAACTCTTCATTAACTTGGGTCCTTCCTTTGGCTTGGCTTCGCGGACGAAGATTTATGGAGGGGTATGTCCACGTCAGCTGCAGGCTCGTTTGTGGTTGACAAGTCCGATGCGGGACAGGCAGACACGGTTGCAGCGGTTGCAAGGGAAAATTGGTGGGTTGGGGTTGGGTGTTGGGATTTTCCTCCTTTGTCTTTTGTCAGTGAGGTGGGCTCTGCGGTCTTCTTCAAAGGAGGTTGCTGCCCGCCGAACTGTGAGGCGCCAAGATGCACGGTTTGAGGCGAGATCAGCCCACTGGCGGTGGTCAATGTGGCAGGCACCAAGAGATTTCTTTAGGCAGTCCTTGTACCTCTTCTTTGGTGCACCTCTGTCTCAGTGGCCAGTGGAGAGCTTGCCATATAACACGATCTTGGGAAGGCGATGGTCCTCCATTCTGGAGTACCCAGCGCAGTTGGATCTTCAGCAGCGTGGATTCGATGCTGTTGGCCTCTGCCATCTCGAGTACTTCGATGTTGGTGATGAAGTCGCTCCAATGAATGTTGAGGATGGAGCAGAGACAACGCTGGTGGAAGCGTTCTAGGAGCCGTAGGTGATGCCGGTAGAGGACCCATGATTTGGAGCCGAACAGGAGTGTGGGTATGACAACGTCTCTGTATACGCTAATCTTTGTGAGGTTTTTCAGTTGGTTGTTTTTCCAGACTCTTGTGTAGTCTTCCAAAGGCGCTATTTGCCTTGGCGAGTCTGTTGTCTATCTCGTTGTCGATCCTTGCATCCGATGAAATGGTTCAGCAGAGATAGGTAAACTGGTTGACCGTTTTGAGTTTTGTGTGCCTGACGGAGATGTGGGGGGGCTGGTAGTCATGGAGGGGAGTTGGCCGATGGAGGACCTCAGTTTTCTTCAGGCTGACGTCCAGGCCAAACATTTTGGCAGTTTCCACAAAACAGGACGTCAAGCGCTGAAGAGCTGGCTCAGAATGGGCAACTAAACCGGCATCGTCTGCAAAGAGTAGTTCACAGACGAGTTGCTCTTGTGTCTTGGGAAGTGGTGGTCTTGCCAGAGCTTGTGAAAAAATATGAGAAGATGAGTATGTAAATTTTAGGCTATTGCAAAAGAGATTCTTCCTCTTCTCTTACAATGTTAACTAGAACAAAACCATTTCCATATATCAAATAACAAACCGGAAACCTGATGACACTTGGCAATCATTGCAATGTTGATGGGGAAACAGCAGCTGAAGTTGAGTTTTTGATTTCTCATTGTTTTTGTGCATCTTGGGAAAGAGGTGAGGTTGGGAGAAGAGAAAATAAAAGGAAGAGAGGACCAGAAAATGCTGGAAACATTCAGCCAATCAGGCACCATTAGTGATAAGAAAAGTGGTCAACATTCTGATTGAGCTCTAATTATTAAAACGTTAACTGTTTCTCTCTCCATGGATTCTGTCTGATGGCATGCTCATTTGCTGCGTCTTCAGTTGATACTATCCTCCCAACATCTGGAGCTATCTAACAGAAATGGTGCTGGAAAGTAAATAAAAAGTACAGTAATGGGACAAATAAAATGATAAAGAATATGTAAATGGGAATAGCAGAAACATAAATCCACTGCTAATCCCTAACTTGAAGATGATACTCTAGTAGAATTTAACGTTCAAACTGTTGGGCATTTAATATATCCTATTCTGAATTTATTATTCTGATAAAATTGAATGTCTGTCATGGTAAATCTGGAATTGAAATTGGTCAAGAAATTTCAATAGTTTCCTATTGGGAGCTGCCCTTTTTGCACTTACCAAGGTTAGTAAACTGATAACTAATCCTATTCATAAGCACACATTACAGATATGATTTCAGTTCCAGAGGTTTTTGGATTTAAAAATATTTTTACTTTATTTGGTTTTATCTAACTTTTTTTTCAGCCATCTGTGAATGACCAAGATGCTTCTTTTTGGAAGGTTAAGGTTATCATATATTTTCGGGATTTGTTCATGGAAGGTTATCTTATGTCCTTTCAACAACTTTCAAACAAGTATGGTTTGCCTAATTCACATTTGTTTAGATATTTTCAAATTAGACCTTTTTTGAATGCTGTATTATTTGGGTTCGTGTGGGTCCCACAGGTTAAGAACCAGACCGAGGTGGAGATACAAAATACACTGTTATTTTGGGTATAAAAGAGGAAACAGTGGAGTTGATTTGTCAAGTAAACCTCTATTTATTTATTTATCTATCTATCTATTTATTTATATATTACACACACACTGAACTGGTACATACAATGATCAGGGTAAAATCACTACGACGTCCCACCACCCCTCGACTCGGTGCAGGCATGGTTCTATGCTACAAGGGACACTAATTAAATGCTCCCAACACTTTTAACAGTTTCTCCAGCACCCTTCCACATTTCTTGGCATGGAGTGAAGCAAGGTGCTCCCAAGCTGGCAAAGAGAGCTGGCAGGAGGGTTAATCTAATTACAACAGCCAATGGCCCAAGGCCAAGTACAGGCAGGCTGGAGAGTTCAGTCCAAGTAATTTACATACGGCCAACAGCAAGGTGTGCACTAATGGGTGGGGCAGAACCAAACCTTGATTGAAAGCTGGCGTGTCCGACGAGGTGGGGGCAGTGCTGTCACATGACAGCCACAACCTTTCCCAATACGTGTATTACCTAATTTTGTCTGCTGTATCAGTTGAATATAAGTTGGTTGAAGTTTTTTGGTTGAATCCCTCAGAAGGGTTTAATAGCAATCATATATGATATGTTATTAAAATTGCAACCAGTCTCAATTGATAAAGGCATGGGACTAGGAGCTTGGTCTTTTTCCTGCAGAGATGTGGGAAAATATTCTTAAACTAGTTAATTCCTCATTAATGGAACCTGTGGGCTGCTGGAGATTGCTGTTGGGAGACTCGTTCTGGGCTGCGGACTGCTGGAGACTGGCTCGAACTGGCTGAAGGGGTTCCAGGATTTAGAACTAGGATGGGAGGAGGTGCTGAGAGCGCTGAAAGGTTCCTAACCGTGCCAAAGGTTTGGATCTGGAGCTCAGGTTGCCAATGGTTTGGAATGGACTCTGACTGTGGGGGCTGTGGAAGCACTGAAGGCGAATCTACAGACACTCAGTGACTGGGTGTGGGGGGACTCTCTTTTGCTTCTCTCTCTGACTGACTGCAAGATGCACTTACACAATTCCTGCTGATGGTGAATCTGTGCATTTCAGCAGGCAAAAAGGAATTTCATGTAATATGACACTGTTTTATTTACAATGACATTAAATTGAATCTTGAATGGGTGTTTGGCACTTCCTTAAGTTAAGGTAGTACATTGGGTGTATTTGTCTAAGGAAAAGCTTTCCCTTATTTTTCTTAATTTTAATCCAATCTGTGATGGGTGTAATTTGTAAGTGGCTTCATTGACCCATATGTTTTGGTCCTGTCTGGTTTTGGAAAGATATATTTGGTACTCTCAGTAATTCTTGCAATTGATTTATAACCAAATCCCTTAACTGCTCTTTTTGGACTTTTAGGAGCAGATTTAGGTCATTATCCAGCTTCTGCTCATAAGATAATAGTTTTCTACCACCCTGATGGCTAGGAGAGCAATTCTTCTTAAATGGAAGGACGCCACTCTGCCTTCTAAAGTTCAGTTGTTTTCTCAAACCATGGCCTGTTTGAATTTATGGAAAATTAGAAGTGTTACAGTTGATTCCTCTAAATTTGAAGAATCTTGGCACCCATTCATACAATATTTTTCTATGATATAATTTTTAATGTTTTTTCTGATTTATTACCCTTTCATGAAACAATTCATTTTCTTTAGGTGTAGACCAGGCTTCTCATGTTTGATAAATGCTGATCTAAGTCTTTCCAGTTTTTGGGTTTTTTTAGATTAGTATAGCCCAACCAACCAATTTTCCCCTGCAACCGTGTCTGCCTGTCCCGCATCGGACTTGTCAGCCACCAACGAGCCTGCAGCTGACGTGGACATTTACCCCCTCCATAAATCTTCGACCGTGAAGCCAAGCCAAAGAGAAAGATAGGGGGTTTTACTATAAAGTGATTTTTTTTTTCTCTTTGACTATGAGGAGATGAACATACTATTATTACTTACTGATTGTATATTGTAATCTTTCAATCATGTATCCTTATTCTCTATGTGCATTGTCTATTGTATGTTTTATATTAAAATTAATAAAAAGATTAAAAAAGAAACAATTCTGTTTCTAGACTTAATATTTTTATTGAGTTTAACATAAGCATACATAATAAATGATAATTACATAATGAATCAATTATATAAAAGCAAATACATGCCAAGGGGAGAGGGAAAAAAAAGTAGATAATAAAATATGCATATCTACATTAATAGTTACTTGCAATAACTTCATCTAGTAATAAAATTAATGAATGCAATCATGTCAGACCCATTAATGGACTGTTGTATTAAAATAAAATGGATAAAAAAGGGGGAAAAAAATCCCTAAAAGACTAAACTAAACTAATCCCCTCCCTTTAATTAAGGTGGCTTTTTTTAAAGAGAAAAAAAAATCAATAATGATGTGGAATCACTGATGGCCCCCGCAGAACAAGCATAGAATTACTGGAACATATAATACTTATCGACTCTTCCAATTATTTAAAAAAAATTTAAGAATGGGCCCAATAGCTTCATAAATTGAAACTTTATATCTTTAACATTGTATCTGATTTTCTTGAAACTTAAATAGGACTTTACATCATATAACCTCTGCATATGAGAAAGGGATGCATCTCCTTTACATTTTAATAAAATAGCTTGTCTGGCTATCAGTGTCGTAAAACCTAAGACTTTCTTGAGATGCCAATAGAGGTTCATCTGAGTCACGAGAAAAACCAGAGCAATAAGTTCATCTAAAATTGTTGATAGTTTGAAAAATCTCTTTCCAGAATCTCTCTAATTTTAGGCATTCCCAAAACATATGAATCAGAGAAGCTTCAAAAAATTTTTATCACAAAAAGGATCAATGTGTGAATAAAAATGGGATAATTTAAGTTTAGACATAAGAATTCTGTGTACCACCTTAAATTGTAAAGAGCAATGACTTGCACAAAATGAGGAATCATTAATCAAGCTAGGTGTGGAGTACCATCTTCTTCTGAAAAACTTATATTCAAGTCTATTTCCCAATCTCCCAAAATTTACTGAAAGAATTTATGGGTATTGTTTAATAGGATTATCTATTACAAGATGTAACACATTAATTTGATTAAAATGAATATTTTGCCTAAATTCTTGTATCTTTTTCAAGCATTGCCAATTTTTATTCCCAAATCCTTTTTTAGCTTGTTGGATTCAGGTATTTCTGCATATATTTGACAAGGGTAAAAACAGCATATAAATAAAGCCCATCTTCAAAAAAACTAAATTAAATGAAGGATTATCACTTCCAGATTTTAGATTATACTATTGGACGATTAATATACGTAATTTACTTTTATTATTACATTTGGATAAATCAGTGAATTGCCCTTCCTGGGTAGAAATTGAATTGTAGTTTACTTGAAAAAAACCTCTGTTGGCAATTGTAGGATTCTTCTTACCATTTTCCTTTCCAAATTAATAAATACTCCATTGATGAAAAATAGGTTGAATTTGGGCTCAGTTAGGAAATTCTTTGGAATTAAAGGTTTTTCACTGACTAGTCAAATTATAGATAACTATCTATTTCAACCATCTTTGTTAGATGCAGGTTTCAAGGAATGACATATAAAAGGTATTCAAAGTTTCAAGGATCTTTTTATTCAAAATAATTATGCTTCTTTTGAACAATTATCAGCCAAATGTAATCTTTCCAATAGGCCTTTTTTTTTTTTTGAAAGTTATTTACAAATTAGGCATTTTGTTCAGTCTAAGCTTTCAGATTTTCTGCAAATTTCTAATACTAAGACATTGATCTGCTTCTTAACGTACTGTAATAATGTGCTACACACAACGCTAAAGCAATAAAGACATACATTTGGAGTTGTACAAATGCTTTAATTGTGTCTCCACCCCCAAGCTTGTATGTTTTTCTGTTTCCGCTGCTCTCGGCAGAAATGACATCATCAGTACATACAAAGGACTCTTCCCACATGCAGGCTTTCTCCCCTCGCTTGCATAGCGAGTGGGCTGCCACATCACCCCACCACTCCCAGAACCGGAGATACACCTCCTGAGACCCAAAGTCTGGATCATTCTCTGTTTGGGTGGTCTACCCCTGCGCTGCGGTGCCTGGACCTTTACCAGTTGAGCCAAGTCCACGTGGGTTGGTTTAAGTCCAGATCTTGGATGCCGTGTGGATTCCTAGTAGGATCTTGGGAAGTTAACTACCCAATTGAGCCCCTTCTGGTGAGCCATGAGCGCCAACTTTAAGTATCTGTTTTACTGCAGGTGGTATGCAGTCATGCGGAGTAGCTGCGTCCCCCTCGGGCAAACCAGGGCCGACCACCAGCTGGAGGTAAATTGAGCGCCTCTGTTGGAGATTGTGTGGGCCAGTAGTCTAAAATGTGCCACCCAGGTCATCATCAATGCTCAGGTGCAGGAGTCGGCGGTTGTCAGTGAGTGGGACTGCCTCTGGCCATCTCGTGAAGCAATCCGTCATGTTAAGGAGATCCTATGCTCCTCATGACATCAAAAAAGGCAATAAGATATCTACATGGATGTAGTCGAACCTTCAGCGGGTAGGTTCGAACTGCTTTGGTGTGCTGCTTCACCTTGGCTGTTTGGCACAGTGTGCACATTTTTGCCCATCCACTGACTTGTTTTCAGAGGCCATGCCACACCAACCTGATGGTGTAAATCTGAACGGTTGTCCTGATAGACAGGTGAGCCAGCCAGTGTATTGAGTTGAAAACCCAACGTTTCCAGGCTGCCGGGACAATGGGACAAGGTTGACCGGTAACCACATCATACAGGAGGGTCTTTTTGCCTGAATCTATGGGTTATGTCTTGCATTTGAAAACCTAAGACTGCGGTCCTGTAGCTGGGCATTTCATCCACCTGCTGTGCCTCCATCAGTGCTGCAAAGTCTATTACTTGGGGCAAGGCCTGGATGGTTGGCCTGTAAAGTGCACCTGCCACAATGTTGTCCTTTCCCCGAGTTATGCTTGATGGTTGTTGTGTATTCAGAGATGTAGGACAGATATCACTGCTGGTGAGCCATCCAGGAATCGGACCTCTATGAACACTTGTGGTCTGAAAGCGGTAAAAAGTCTACCTGCTAAGAAGTACCTGAAATGCTGGATGGCCATATACAGTGCCAACAGCTCTCAGTCAAAAGCACTGTACTTAAGCTCAAGTGGCCTTGGGTGCTTACTGAAAAATGCCAAGGTTTCCCAGTGTTCTTCCATCACCCCACCGACTGCCATGTTGATGCGTCCACTGTGAGGGTGGTTGGGATGTCTGTCCTTGGGTGAGTTAACAGCATGGCGTTTGCCAGGGTTTCCTTCACCTGCACAAAGAAGGCCTTGGAAACTTCATCCCAAGTATGACCTTGACCTTACCCGACATCAGGGCGAACAAGGGGAGCATGATGTGGGCTGTTGAGGGGATGAAGGGGTGATAGAAGTTCATCATGCCAATGAACTCCTGCAGGCGCTTGACTCTATTGGGTCTAGTGAACTGTCGGACTGCATCTACCTTGGCAGGTAGCAATGTTGCACCGTCTTTAGTAATCCTGTGGCCTGGGAAATCAATGGTGTTGAATCCAAACTGGCATTAGGCCAGGTTGATCGTGCGGCTGAAATTGGTCAGGCAGATGTAGACCTTGCAGAGGTGGGACAGATGTTCCTGATGACTGCTGCTGGCTATCAGGATGTCGTCCAGATGAATGAATGCAAAGTCCAGGTTGTGTCCATTAGCTGCTGGAACATCTGTGCAGCATTCTTCAGGTTGAATGTCATTCAGAGGAACTCCAGCAAACCGAACAGGGTGATAATGGCTGTTTTGGGGATGTTTTAGGGATGTACTGGGATCTGATGGTATCCCCGGATGAGGTCTACCTTGGAAAAAATGCATGCCCCTTAGCAGGTTTGCTGCAGAAGTCCTGTATGTGTGGCATAGAATAGTGGTCTGGAGTTGTAGCCTCATTCAGCCGGCAGTAGTAGCCACGTGGTCTCCAGCACCCAGCTGCCTTGAACACCATGTGCAGGGGGAAGGCCCATGGGCTGTCAAATTGCTGTATGATTCCCAATTCCTCAATCCTCTAGAACTCCTCCTTTGCTAGGTGGAGCTTGTCTAGGGGAAGTCTCCATGCTCTGGCATTGAGTGATGGTCCCTGGGTCAGTATGTGGTGTTCCACTCCATGCTTAAGTGTTGCTGGCCCCACAGTTCAAGTCCACATTGATGGGAAGTCCTGATGGACTCGTTCTCTGAGAGTATGGAGTCCAGGTGTGAGGCCAGTGACTTGGCTTCACCCAAGGAGAATGACTGGAACGTCTTGGCGTGGACAAGCTGTTCTTCTTGTAGGTCGACTGTGCACACGCAGAAAGTCTTCCCCGAGGAGCAGTTGGGCCACAGCGGCCAGTGTGAATTTCCATGTGAACCTGCTGGTGCCAAACTACAGCTGGACTATGCAGGTGCTTTAGGTCCATATCATGTTGCTGTTTGCTGTTGTTTAAACCATTGGACAACACCAGATGCTAGAATCTTGAATGGAGAAAGAGGGTGGAGAGACAATGGATGAGGCAGAGGACATATTGGTGCTTGGTGAATTGTCGCCAAATTGCGCTCTGTCACGAGGTACAAGCTGGAACACCTAGTTGCCAGTCATTTAATTCTTCTCACCATTCCCACACAGACATCTGTCCTTGGCCCCATCCATTGCCAAGGTGAGGCCAAATGCAAACTTGAGGAGCAACATGTCTTATTCCTCCTGGGCACTCTAAAAACCAAGAGCTTGAATAATGATTTTTCATAACCCCACCTCTGTCTGGTTCCACTGTTTTCATTTCTTCTTTACCCACTTCCATGCTCTTTTTCTCTCTAATCTGTTCTCCCCTTCACCCTCTTTGAGCTCTCTACCTGCTCACCATCTTCTGTTCAAAAATCACTTGCAGAGGATAATTAAAATAGTGACCAATATTACTTGGCTCCTACCCCCCTTTCCTCCACCCCCTGAAATGCTTCCTACTTTAGTCTCTATTAAAGGGTCCCACCCAATCTGAATGCTCAAGATTCCACAATTCTTGTGTTTCATGGATTTTGATCTTTCCCCAATTCAGGACATCTGCAACACTTCACAGTCAATGAGTTAATGCTGTGGTTAACTGAATAGTTTCTTGAATCAAATTATTGTTGCGTCTATTGTGATTGCAGTAAGAAATGTTGTTTTGCATGCTATCCAGGCAAGCAGACTATGAAAAATACATTGTTTTGTGGCGACAGTTTTGGTGGTACATATCTAGCATTTTGAGGATCCTTCTGTAAGTTACAAGAATAAATTGGGCAGCATAGACTCGAGTCGAAATGGCCTGTTACTGTGCTGTCTACCTAAATTAAATCATATTGAACTAGTCATTGCTACCTGGTTGACCCTGCAAATGTCAGATTTGTTCTTCACTCTTTTTCTTAGTGCAGACAGAATTGCCTTGAATGCTTTAGCCCATCTGAGTGATGATGGCCACATAACAGTGTGGACTTCGTTATAAACCATCCACAGTTTAGAATTCATAAGACAATGGGAATTATTTTCTGACAGGTGAAGTAACAAGAGGGAGTACTTTGTACCTGTCTGAAGTGGATGACTAGCAGGGACAGTAAGAGACCTTTTCCTTAAAGGGCATCAAGGTTAGCATAGTACAACACTGTTACAGCTCCAACGACCAAGGTTTGATTTCTGCACTGTCTGTAAGGAGTTTGTACGTTCTCCTCTTGTCTGCATGGGTTTTCTCCAGTTTCCTCTCACCATTCAAAATGGACCAGGATTACAAGTTCATTGGGTGGCATGGATTCGTGAGCCGAAAGGGCCTGTTATCATGCCATATGTTTAAATTTAGAATTTAACCTTGTCCCAAATGCAGTCCCATGCAGATTGAGTTAATGTATTTGTACATTTTACTCCATTCCAGAGTCTCAATAAAGTGGACTGAATTTTCCTCTAAGTAGTAATGACGATGTCAGTGATAGTGTTCTGGAAATGGTCAGTGACTTACCACAGTGCTGAAATTGTAAGGTTTTGTGTCTCTTCTTACATAAATTATAATCGTTTAAGAACTGGTTCCAATGCTTTGACTGTATCTCCAAGTGTTGCTGACAATTAGTGTAAAAGTTGAATCTGTGGCGGCGTACATACTTGTGGTCAACCGGCCCCGCTTGTTCTGCCGTGTGGCGGGGCAGCCATGAGAAGAGAGCGCTGTCGGGGGTCCTCCTTGCCTCGTGGCTTTAACCCAGCGCGCGCCTCGGGCAGACGTTACGACGTCACTGCCCACATGGGGGAGGAGCTAACACTGCCCTTAGAGGCGCGTGCGGGATTTGAAATAAAGTTGTTGAGAACCCCCAACTTGGTGGCTGAGTCTCTTGCTTAGTAGCTGCTGCTACAAATCATTCATTTTAGTCAAAGGCAAAAGAAAGTATATTGTGATTGTTTCAATATGACGCCTACAGTGGCAGTGTGCAATGAAAGTGGCATTGAATAGTCAATTGCCTGTCAAGCCATTTATTTGTAATCCACTCATGGACAGTGTTGCTCAGAAGAAACTTTCACTCAGTCTAACCTATCTGTGGTTGAGATTCAGTCCACACTCACTAATGCTACTCAATCTCATTTTCTTCATTTATAAAGCTAATAGCAGAGTATTTTGCTTAACTGCATTCTTTCTGGGTTCATCCTGTCTGATAGATTTACATGAGGAAACTCAAATGATAGCTGAACTAAATTGGCCAAATGCCTCTCCATGCTTTGCATTATGTGTAATCTAGACTGATAAATAATACTGGAAAGTTATTCCAACTCTTAATGTATTGTGATCTACTCAGAATTAGTCTTGCTTACTAATTTGATGATACAGATACCAATTAGCATCAGATTATCATTTGTATAAAATAATTGAGACTTGACTCCCCTGATTCAACTGATTGATGTAATAGATCAATTAGTTTTGTGTGGTGAATATATTCATAATATACATGTGTATTAATCATTGCAGAAATTCAGCAGCATTTGCTGTTCTAATTATCTCACAACTATAGAGTTTAAATTGCAATTTTAAACCATTGAAGAGTTGGAGGAACCAGTGGATCAAGCAGCATCATGGGTAAAAATAATGGATGAGAAATAAACTTGAACTTGAAATGGCCAGTCAATGTTTCAGGTTGAGACTAAAGTTTTTTTTAAAATAAAGTTGTATATTTTTACAATATACAATATGTATATTGTTCACTTAAGATTCCAGCATCTGCGGTTTTTGTTTTTTTCTTTAAAACATTTCGGTTCTGTTTTTAGAATCTTCTGAGATACTAAAATCCATAATAATGCCGTAAATTAGATTAGGACATTGTCAAATTGTGTGAGAATGAATTTGATGTCTTTGGGTTCCATCTATTGGCCTGTGCAATGTGACATAAATAGTTTGAACTTTGATATTCCTTATTTTCTTTCTTTTACAACTATTGTTCTTGAAGCGGTGAGTGCCTCTCACTTGTGTAATTTTAGCTGTCTTGCATTTCATACCAAGTTTCAAAATTGCTTTCCAGAGGTATGGACTGCATCTAGCAAATAACTACTCCACAATCCAGACACTTTAATACCATTAGAGTTCTGTTTGTCTGGCGTAACGAGCTACTGCTTGTGTTTAATGCTGGCATCACTATAAATCTTGCGTGAGAAGTTATTAAATTTGACTTGTTTATTTAAAATATGTGTGGAGAATGATGTATAATGCATCAACGTAAATCTTGGATGAAAAGTTATTAAATTCCACTTATTTACCTTCAGTAAATGTGGATGACAATGATAAAATGCATCTGTTCCCAGAACTTGGGCGTGAATTAATAAGGGAGAGAATGTGACTGTAGCAGTTGCCTTGTCCAAACCTCCAAACTGCCATCTGCCTGCTGTCATTGAATGAAGGAATCCCATACCTTGTTCTACTAGTAATTGATGACCAGCTGCTGGAAACCCAAAAGAGAAGAGAATGCCAGAAACGCTACCAGGTCAAACAGCAGCTGCAGAAAGACAGCAAAGAAAAGTTGATGTTAAAGGTTTATCCTTTTTGACCAAGACTAGCTTATTCTGAGAGAGAGAGAGAGAGAATGACACACACAAAATGTTTTAAATTTCCATGTCAGCTACTGCAAACTATGATGTCTGGTTGATAGCTGAAATTGTGATTGTTGGCAGGGATCAGGATGGAAATGGGATGAGGATTAAAGTGGGAGCCCAGTTTAAACATTAGGATCACAATCTCACTACTCAATCGTCTGGACCTTGCAGACCTTGGGTCCTAGCCCTGAAGAGCAATGTTGCCATTGTGAACTGGAAGGAGGTTACCATCTGCCATTTGGTTCCTCCAATGTAGAGGAAATCGCAACATGAACACCGCATACTCCTTCCAGGTGAAGCAATGATTTGATTGTATTTCTTTCCTATTCATGTGAGGCATTGCATCTGGTGCCCTTCATGGTTTCCTCCCCTTTGAATGGGGCAAGTGCAGACTAGTGACCACTGTGGGCGGGGCAAATGCGCACTGGTGACCACTTTTAAAGACCATGTGCAGTCATGACATTCAGGCTGGTATTGATCTCTGCCCTGATGTAAACCTGTTTTCTCTCCAGTCTTCCCTTTCTGTGCAAATTAAAGCCAGCTAATTTTTCCTCGTTCTGAGGAAAGGTCACTTTTCCTCCAAAGTTGCTGATTGACTTATTTTCCTGTTTTTATTATGGTAATGACTAAGCTGACTGAACAACAGAGTTGATTGCTACTAGTTCTGCGCCATAATAATGGGGCGGTACAGTTGGCATAGCAGTTAGTGCAGTGCCTTTACAGCATCAACGATTCCAATTGCACCTGGGTTCGAATTCTGTGCTGTCTGTGAGGAGTTTGTGTGTCTCCCCCATTTGCGTGGGTTTTCCCCAGGGCCTTGGATTCCTCCCATCCTTCAAAAGCATATCAAGATGGAGGAGTCATGTGATGGAGTAGTGGCCGGGAGGGGAATACCAGCCCTCTCGAGAAAAGAAGAAAAAAAGTGAAGAAAAGACAAAGTTCAATAAATACAAGAAATAAAAGATAAAGTTGTAGAATGGGAACACCAACGGGAGGGGAGCTCAGTCGAGGAGCGAGCAACCACAACATGACCAGCTGAGGGATGCCTAACACCAGGACTCTCAGCTGGAAGAGGAAAGCAGCAGGAGAGGGAGTGAAAGGAAAGAAGAGCAGCAGCAGGAGGCTCAGAAGAGGACCAACAGCAAGAGGCCAAGCAAGAAGAGGCCTGACAAAGTGAGACAAGCAACTCATCAGAAAAGTCAGAAGAGACACATATACAAAGAAGAGAAAAAGAAGGCACAAATACAGGTACAGACACAGAAGAAGAAGAGCAAGAACTTCACAGAGAAATAGAAGGTAAAACAGATGGACAGAATATAGATAAAAAAAATTTTCAAGAACAAATGAGAGTATTAAAAGAATGGTTGTCATTAGAATTTAGTGCAATTAAAAGAAAAATGAAAAGAACAGAAGATAAAGTGCCAAGATTAGAGCTAGTCATGACAGAAATAGGGAAAAGAATAGAAAATGTGGAAGAACGAGAAACGGCTGTAGAAATGGAAGTAAATGACTTAAGAAGAAAATTGGAAGAAAGTGATTTAAAAAAATTAGAGTCACAAGAGTTGTTAGCTCAGAAAATTGATAAGTTGGAAAATTATAGTAGGCGAAACAACATAAAATTAGTGGGCCTAAAGGAAGATGAAGAAGACACAGATATGAAGGAATTTATAAAGGAATGGATCCTGAAAGTCCTGGGAATGACAGAAATGCAGGAAGGAATGGAAATAGAAAGGGCACACAGAACACGAGCTCCAAAACCACAGACACATCAAAAACCAAGTTCCATTTTAGTAAAATTTTTGAGATATACGACAGGAGAAAATATACTGGAGCGGGCAAGGAATAAAATTAGAGAAGACAATAAACCATTGGAATACAAGGGTCAAAAAATATTTTTTTACCCATACATAAGTTTTGAACTCTTAAAGAAGAGGAAGGAGTTTAATACAGCAAAATCGATCCTATGGAAAAAAAGTTATAAATTTATGTTAAGACATCCAGCTGTGCTTAAAATATTTATCCCTGTGGAGCAAAACAGACTGTTCTCTAATCCGGAGGAAGCACAAGAATTTGCAGAATGCTTACAGGACAGAAGGAGAGATGAAGAGATGTAACAAGAATGAAGAACGGCGATAAAATATATGTAAAAAATAGATGTAAAAACAATGTATAAGTAAAGAACTAAAGAAGGGAAAGAGAAAGGAAATAGGAGGGAAGGGAGAACTTTGTTATATGTGTTTATAAAAAAAAAAGTTCTTGGGGGAGAGAATAACCGTCAGTGCAAAATCATTTGACGCTTGTGAGCAGGTTCGCAATCCAAATGGAAAGGGGAGTCGTGGTTGCCCAGCAAGAGATAAAGGGAAACTCAGAGAGGGGAGGGATATTTGGGGTTAAGGGAATATTGGATATGGGAGTATTTTATGTTTTAAATGTGTTGACATACATTGAGTTTAAAAAGGGAAAACTGAAAGATGAAAATGGGGAAAGGGGGATGGTGGTGGTGAGGTGTAAACAGGATATGAGATGGCCATTTTCAAGGGAGAGTTAGAAAAACTGAATATTAAGCTAGATTACTATCTGATCATTCACCCCTGTTATTAGCAATAGAACTGGAGGACATCCCACCAAGAACATATAGATGGAGGTTAAACTCCATGCTACTTAAAAGGCAGGATTTTAGAGAGTTTATTGAATGCCAAGTTAAAACATATTTTGAAATAAGTACGGAATCAGTGAAAGACAAATTTATATTATTGGACGCAATGAAAGCCTTCATTAGAGGGCAGATAATAAGTTATGTAACTAAGATGAAAAAAGACTACAATCGAGAAATAGAGCAGTTGGAAACGGAGATAGTAAGTACAGAAAAGAAACTAGTAAAAAGGGATGATATAACAAAAAGGAGAGAATTGGCAGACAAAAAAATAAAATATGAAACATTACAAACGTATAAGGTGGAGAAGAACATAATGAAAATAAAGCAAAAGTATTACAAACTAGGAGAAAAAACACACAAAAAAAATTAGCCTGGCAACTTAAAACAGAACAAGCTAAAAGAACTGTATTGGCATCAAGGAAAAAGGACAAACAAATTACATATAACCCAATAGAAATTAATGAAAACTTTAAGGATTTTTATGAACAATTATACCAAACTGAGAAAAAGGGATAGATGATAAAATAGAAGAGTTTTTAACTAAAATTGATCTGCCGAAATTGCAAAAAGCGGAACAAAACAAACTGATAAAACCATTTGAAATAGAGGAAGTACAGGATATATTAAAAAAGCTGCTGAACAATAAAATGCCTGGAGAGGATGGATTCCCAATAGAATTCTATAAAACATTTAAAGAGTTATTAATTCCTCCTCTCCTGGACGTAATGAACCAGTTAGAAGAAACACAAAACTTGCCAGATTCATGTAAGACAGCAATAATTATAGTAATACCAAAGACTGGGAAGGATCCACTAACACCAGCATCATATAGACCAATATCTCTACTTAATACAGATTATAAGATAATAGTGAAATTATTAGCAAACAGATTGGCCGATTGTGTACCAAAAATAGTAAAACATGATCAAACTGGATTTATTCAGAAAAGACAAACAGCGGATAATGTCTGTAAATTTATTAATCTAATTCATGCAGTTCAAGGAAAGAAGAAGTCAACAGTGGTTGTTGCTTCAGATGCAGAAAAAGCCTTTGACTGAGTAGAATGGAATTATTTATTCAAAGTATCACAGAGGTTCAATCTACCAAAAAAATATATTAATTGGATTAATCCATTATATAATGGACCATTACGTAAATGGATATGTGTTGAACCAATTTAAATTAAGTAGGTCAACTAGACAGGGATGTCCATTATCCCCCCTCACTGTTTGCTTTAGCAGTAGAACCATTGGCAGAACTGATAGAACAGAAAATAAAATAAAAGGGATAAAAATAAAGGAGAAGGAATATAACCATATAACCATTTACGGAGCAGAAACAGGCCATGTTGGCCTTTCGAGTCCGCACCGGTTTACTGATTTTGTGCGCCCTCTTCAGGCTTGGTCCCGGTAAATCTTCATTCAATTATTTCTTTCCATCTCTTAACTTGCCTTTAGTTCATGAATTTCATGACATGTTAAAATACTTGACCAAGTAGTCACAACAATTCCCATAGCATTAATGGTGACAATAATGTATGGTTAAGGCAGTCTCCAACTGGGAGACCATAGTGCAGTAAATTATCCTTACCCCACTACATGGGGTAAAGTATTTCAAATATAAAATCAGTTTATTTGCAGATGACATCATAGTATGCTTAACAGAACCAGAAATATCAATAAAAGATTTACATAAGAAATTGAAGGAGTATGGCAAAATATCAGGGTACAAGATCAACGCAAATAAAAGTGAAGTGATGCCAATGAGTAATGCGGATTATACAGAATTTTAAAAAGAATCACCATTTAAATGGCAAGCACAAGCAATCTGATACCTAGGTATTAGGTTAGATAATAACTTTAGCCACCTGTACAAATTAAATTATCAGCCACTAATAAAGAAATTGCAGGAAGACTTAGAACATTGGAAAGAATTACCGCTAACGTTGATGGGGAAGGTAAATTGCATTAAAATGAATGTCTTCCCAAGGATACAATACTTATTTCAATCGTTACCAATTCTCTTAACAGAGAAATTCTTTAATAAACTAAAGAGAATATTAAGGAAATTCTTGTGGAAAGGGGGGAAAACCAATGATAGTGTTAGATAAATTAACAGAGAGGTACAACCAAGGTGGTTTGCTGTTACCAAACTTTAAAAATTATTATAGAGCAGCACAATTAAGGTATTTATCAGATTTTTACCAGACAAGGGAAAAACCAGACTGGACTAAGATAGAACTAGATAAAATAGGGGAGAAGGTACCAGAACATATACTTTATAAGTGGGATGAAAAGCTGATAAAATATAAAAGCTCACCAGTACTGCATCATTTACTCAATATATGGAAGAAGATTCACTGAGAAAGGAAAAAAATGAATTACCAAATACCAAAATTACTATTGACGCAAAATCCGCTAATCCCTTTTACAATAAATAACCTTTCCTTTAGAGAATGGGAGAGAAAAGGAATTAAAAGAATAGAAAATTGTTTTTTGGGAAATAATTTATTAACATTTGAACAGTTGAAGTACAAATATGGGATAACTTATGGTACAATGTTTGCATATCATCAACTGAAAGCTTATTTAAAGGATAAATTGGGAAACAGACTGAGATTACCAGAAGGAAGCAGCTTTGAATATGTGAGTACAGACATAATGGTAATTAAAAGATTTATAACGAACATGTACATTAAGCTGCAAGATGAGGAAAAGGATGAAATAAGCTATAAACCCAAACAAAAGTGGGAAAAGGATTTAAACATAAAGATAAAAAATGAAACATGGGAAATGTTATTTTCTGGAACTATGAAGAATATAATAAACACAAGGTTACGCATGATACAGTATAATTGGTTACACAGGTTATTTATCACGCCCCAAAAGTTACAAAAAAATGGGATCCAACATTATCAGATAGATGTTTTCGCTGTACGAAGGAAATGGGAACAACAGTACATGCAATTTGGGCATGTGAAAATGTTTTTAGAAGATCTAAATCAAGTATTAAATAAAATCACAAAATATAATATACCAAAAATTCCAGAGATCTTTCTTCTAAGTAATATAAGAAGTAAGAAATTAGGCCTCAAATTGGATAAAGTGCAAAAATGATTTATTATGATAGCCTTAGCAGTAGCAAAAAAATGTATAATGTCAACTTGGAAAATGGAAGAGAGCATGAGAATACAGCAATAGTACATGGAAATGAATAAATTATTCCATTGGAAAAAATAACATATAATTTTAAAAAATAGTCACATTATTTGAACAAATTTGGGAACCATACATGGAACATAACAGAGAGGGCTTGCCTTGGACCTCCGCCCCCTAAAATGATAAGAAGACAAACTACTTGATCCAGTGTGTAAAAGTAGATGACACATTTTTCTTGTTTATTTTTCATTGTGTGATGACATTGTTTAATAGTTTTATTGTATTGCATATGTTGAATATTTATTGGTTTTGGAGGGGGTGGGAAGGAGGGAGGGGGAAAAGAGGGAGAAAGTGCCACTGTGTATATTTAATGAGAAACGTTTGTATATATTTTGGTTGATATGGTTCACGATATGAAAAATAAAAAATTATTTTAAAAAAAAGCATATCAAGATGTAGGTTAATGGGGTATAATTTGGGTGGCACAGACTCGTAGGGCTGAATTGGCCTGTTACAGTGCTGTATGTCCAATTTAAATTTAAAATGAGTGAATTAGACAGGATAGCAAATAAAGCAATAATGGGGTTGTGAAAGTCAGGGAATGAACTATTGGAGGTTTTGACAATTGTTTCACTTCACTCTTATCATCTGTTCACATAGTACCACTGATGAAAAGTTTTTAAAAAAGATACAGGATAATCTATTGGTGAGTGTCCTGTGGCACATTATTGATTTGGAAACCTGGATTTATTGAGCATTGTGTCTTAGTGGCATTTGAGGAAAAGTGGCAGGTAGCTCCCGACTGACACTACTAGAAAGCCAAGGGTAATACTGACTGACTGTTCTTGGAATTTGAGCATAGTGTTTGGTCCTGTAGTGCCATTTCTTTTTATGATAGATGTCAAGACCATGAATAAAGACTGCAGATAACTCCAAAATTGGCTATGGGATTGCAGGCAGTTAGGTGAACAGCAAGTAAGAAACAAAATTTGGTTTGAGAACTGCATTTGTGCACTTTGACAATCCAAACAAACAAGGTAATTTCACATAGAATGTTGGAAGAGTGCCTGTCTTCAAATCCCTGAAGGGGTGAGGGGGCTGGTGAAGCATTTGGAATACAAATGACATTTGAGCAAAAAGGTTGTGCCTGAATTACATTATACACTAATTGGGCCATAGCTGGAATACAGAATACTGTACAGCTCTGAACACCACACGACAGGAAGGGCAATAACATGAGAATAGGTGCAGAGAACTTTTAGAAGGATTTTGATGGGACTGGAAAATTCATAGTTTTAAGGATATCCTGTGGTTGTGTTTAAGGGAGGCTGTGGAGGATTGGTGGAGTTGTGTAAATCATAATTGGTCTATCAAGAAGACACTTAGTGCAGAGGTCACAAATTAGGTGGATGGAAATGGGGCAACATGTAGGGTTAGAGAGCAATAGAGCTTTGTTGTAAATCACAAGCTGGAAGGGCCAAAAAGGCAGAAACATTCATGATGTGACACAAGTTTCAAATCTATGGCTACGAGCTGGAAAGTGGATTATCACTCGTTAACATTGGTCTGCTGTTTATTTCTGATTGCTGTGTAAAGATTTTGCACTATGGTTTCCCAGAGAATAATCTATCACCACAAGGAAAAGGTGATTAGGACCATTTCATATCTTCCTTGTAAATATGACACCAGAAAGTAGTGTTCCTTTTTGAGAAAATGAAGATGGGTGATAAAAGTTGATGTTATTTGGAATTGTATATTCAAGTCATCCCAGGGATTTGAGCAGATTGTTAATTGAGCCAATGTGACCTTGTTGAGGTTGCAGATTTTAATGGGAGAAGTGATGGATCTTGTGCTCAGAGGAGACATTCTCAGTATTTTCGAACCATGTATCTCCACCGTGACCCAAATTGGGTGCCAATTTTGCTTGAATTGCTGAAGTGACTATACTTTAAGTAATTTATTGTTTGAGAACAAGAACAGGGAAAATTTTGCAGAAAAGCATGTCTTTCTCAGGATTTGTGGTTGATAGTCATCAGTAATGAATTCATCTTTCTGTTCTCTCTACAGTCCACCAAAGATCAGAGACTTATATATTCTGGCAAACTTCTCCCTGATCACTTGCAGCTGAAGGATGTTTTCAGAAAGGTAACTTTAAACCTCTCCCTGTGATGGCCTTGAGGCTGGTTTATATTCTATAAATGTGATTAATAGTCACCAGATGGAAATAAAACAGAAGTCAAAGTTGGTTTGTCTGCAGTCATTCTTGTGCTGGCACTTTACGATAACTCGTATGTTTCATGCATAGTATTTCCAAGTATATGCAAGGCACTGGAAACAAGGGGCAGGATTCAATTGGCTCCATTCTGCCCAGTGGCTTAGTTATCAGATCTAACAACCAAATGTCTTGTAACATTGTTTATGTTTCTTTTGTCTTTCCACCACCCTCCCCTTTCCACCCATGCATGTAATACAGCAAGATGAGTACCACATGGTTCATCTAGTCTGCTCTTCAAGGACTCCTTCACGATCACCCAAATCCTCCAAAAGAAGCAATGCAACGACTGCAGCCAGCACTAGCGCAATGGTAATGTAACTTCAGTCATCAGTACAGCTTCACCTTTGGCTCAGTTCCTGGTGCTAAATTTGTTATCTGTTTCATGCTTTGGTAGTGCAATCCTCTGGTTCCAAAAAGTAAATACATGTGATTTTAATCAAGATGGAATTTAATTTATCTGAAATAGTAAGTCACAGCAGTAATGCAAATATTTAATCTTCATAAGTGTGAGGTGATTTTGGATGAGGCTAAAATAATTAGTATGGCCTTGGGAGTATTGAGGAATAGGAGCAATGTACAAATCCAAAAGTCCCTGGTTACTGCACCATATAAGGTGGTGGAAAAAGCATATAGATACTTGTCTTCATTAGGTAGAATGAAAGAGCAGGGAGATTATGGTGTAACTTCATGATGTCTTTGTTGGCTACAGCTGGACTATTGTGTACAATGCTGGCACCATGCTATAGGAAGAATAATTGCCCTGGAGGAATTGCAGAGTAGATTCACCAGGGTATTGCCTGGGATTGAGGGCCTCTCAGTTGTTGGAAGAGATTACAAATGCTGAATTCCTAGAAGCAGAGAAGGCTGAGAGGTGACCTGATCTACTTGTACAAAATTGAGGGGCATAGATGGGAGGAGCTTTTGAAATAAACGATGTAGGTTTAGGGAAAAGGATAGGGGATTTAGGGAAGAAGTTGTCACCTAGAGGATAGTTGGAATCTGGAACACCCTGCCTCAGGGTAATAGAGGCAGAGACTCAAATATTTAAGTAACATCTAGACTGACATATCACTTTCGGTCACGCTGGAGAGTGGGTTAATATTGATGAGTATTTGATTGGCAGGGGAGGCTAAAAAGCTAATTTGTGTGTTTCATAACTGATATGAGAAAACAGAATACTGCAGAAACTGGTGACAATTGTCAGATCAGACAACCTCTGGGAAGTTGATGCTTCAGGATAGATGTTGTCATTAAAAACAAGTTGTTTGAAAATTATCTTTTAGCTTGCAAAAAAGTGCCAGGGTGAGAGGACCATCAATGGGTGAACATCAAGATAAGCTGACTGATGCAGATGGTGAGAGGATCTAGTCATGATAGTCAGCAGGGGATTAGAACCTGCAGGCTAGAGTTTTTATTGTAAGTTATCCATTGGGATAAATGAAGAGGCAGTGGTCAATCCCCTGCCATCCAATCTGAAGAAACAGCAAGGGTAAAACTCCTTGAATGTTACTAGTAATATTGACTGACTCGTCTTAATTGTTGAAGATGTCTCGTCTCCAGCATTTTGCCAAATACAGGGTCTTCCTCTTTGGGCCCACCAAATGTTGCTGCTGGGAGTCTGGCATTTTTTAGTTAGTCATCTCAGTTTATGAGGAGATGTACATATTGAGCTATACATTTTCTCATCATACATATTCTGAAATAATAAGGAAATTTGGATTCTGGCAGCATATGAGTGAAGAGAAATTTTTATTCTTTCTGTCCTTTAACCATTAATGGGCAGTGTGCATGTGACTAGACGGGATAATTACTCTTGGTTTTTTTTGGCTTTCTCCTCACTCAATAGACGTATTTACAGGTTTTCTCTCTTCAGAGTTCTGACAATTCAAGTACGACAACTCCCTCACCTTCTTCAAGTCAAGAATCCATGACTGGATTCCCAGCTTCCAACTCAACTGGTCTCCGACATCGTAGCTTTTCTCAGGTTCCTTTAAACCATCCTCAGAGCCAAAGAGTCCAACACGTGATCCAAGGGTAGGTTTCTTGTCAAAACAAGCTGATTTAGAAGAGTGCATTGGAGGTGATGCAGTGTTTTGTTGAACGGGTGAAGTAGATGTAGTGATGGGATTCTATGGTGATCTGAGGGAATGCCAAACTGATGATCAGCTAGTCTGTGTCCAAGTAATGATAATTGAGACATAAATCTTCTTGCTGTAACAAACTGTTCATCATCTCTATTCCAGTTTGATCTCATGTTAAGGTTTACATCTTCTATATCTTAAAAACATTGATTATACCCAGCCAAAGAACCAAAGAACCACAGAAAAGTGTGTACTTTCTCATCCCTGCTAATTTTGAGTAGTTCAGTGTATTTTCTGGCTAATACCACAGCTTAAACATCAAAGTAAAATGCCATGGTTCACACCTATATATGTATTTGGCATTGCCATAGCTTGATCAGATGGGCCTTGCATTCACTAATGCTTTAAAATTCTTATGCCCCCCCTCATTCCCATGTCCTGACCTTTTTTGTTGGATTATTTCCTACCTCTTTTAATTGATATCTGTCCGTCTAGCTCTTGGGATATTTTATGTTTCAGGCCCACTTTGAGACATTGCAGATGTTGGTGACCTTAACCTTGGTAAAGTGATGTGTGCATTCCATGTAATATCTTTGGGCCAAGGCTATGGAAAGATTGGGAATTGGGGTTTGGCTTGGCAAAAGATTAACTGAGATTTGACTGGCTGGTCTGAGAGGAGGAGAAAATTGAACAATGCTGAGGGCAAATCACAGGGTGCTCTATGGTTGCTGTACATCATCAGATTGGGATTGGAATATTGAAAGTTATCGACAAAATGTTCTAAAATTCCATGACTAGTGATGGTTCTGTTATTTTTGAATAGATTTCAAGATTAAGCACGGAAAGCTAAGTGGGTTTATCCATTCCAAAGTTACAAAATACAGCTAATATCAGAATGCTATGTTGTCATTCCTCTCTAAATGAAGGACTTGCTCATATTTGATGTTTGTTTGTTTCTATATTGTCTCTTCCTCTGCTAAATGGTGGTGTTGATTCCTTTTAGGCATGGAGTTGGCCAGGTTCCAATGCAACCAGTGATTCAAGTGGGCTTTCCAGTGTATACCATGTACAGTCCACAGCACGTTCTCTGGTGGCAGCAGATGTATGCCCGACAGTACTATTTGCAGTAGTAAGTATTCTGTTACTGTGACCTGAAAGAGAAAATAAAAGTTCTGCAGAGAATTATTTTGTCGTATTGTCAGGAAAATGAAATTACTCAACAGATCGATAATGATACTTGAGTCCTACCATTTCTCATTAGTGTTCCTGAGTGAAACCAACACTCAGGGTAGGGGGAACATTTCAGCCATTGACAGGACTAATGCACAAACCACTCCTCTCCATTGAAGTTTATACCTTTCCTCAACAGCCACTGCTAAGTAATGGGGCAAAGATGGTTTTTATTTGTATTTTTTGCAATTAGCATGTGTGATTATATCTGGTTATTTTTATTTGACTTGGTAAAATTGCCTTCTAATCTTTGGGGATGGGGGGGTGAGGTTGTGTGAGAGAACTGAAGTTCCTACAGGAAGTTTTGTGCCTGAGCCCTAATTATAATTTGAAATCAATTTTAATATGCTTTGCACTGTTTACCCATTCTAAATGTTTTGGAAATTTAACATAGCAAGCCTTTTTTTTTCTTTTTTTTAAACCTATTGAAAGATTTATCCATCTTTCTGCACGTCTGGCTCCATAGAGGCACAGGCTGGAAAAAGCCTGCAATTACACAGACAATTCATACAGTCATAGAATTGGATCATTTGTGTCCGTCAGTCAAGATCTATCTAACCAACCTGACCCGCACTTAATCTATACTCCAGCTCTTCAGCTAAACATCTGTGTATTGCTCAACAATGAGAGTTTCTGCCTTCCACACTTTCAGACAGTGAGCTCCAAATTCCACTGCCTTCTGAATGGGGGGGACTTTTTCTTTGTTTTCTCATCTCCATTCTAATCTTCCAACCAATTACTTTAAATTTGTCCTTATACCAACAAAAATGTGCTAAGATAATAGGTCCTTCCACCTTGACCTTGTCAATACAACCCTAGTTTCTCCAGTCTTTCCTCATTGATACAATTTTCCAGACCTGGCAACATCCTTTTAAAAATCCAGTGCAATCAAATATATCCTAGATCTATACACAATATCAAGCAGTTCAACCATAATCTCCCTACTCTTGGACTTGATGCATTAGCAAATAAAGGAAAATACTCCCATATGCCTCTTGAACCAATTTTAAGGACCCATCCTGCAATATACAGTGACAAAGATACTTTTTTTCCTTTATTTACACCTATGCTTCACATTTTTTAAATTTGTAATCAAATAATTCCCTTATAATTAAAGTGCACATTCTAGATATTACGCAAGATTATTTATGTACATTTTGGTTTGGCCATGTAGCATTTACAGCACTTTTTATACATAGTCCCCTCATTTCAGGGCACCATAATGGTTGGGACACCTAGTTTCACAGGTGTCTGTGAGTACTCTGGTATGTTCAGTTGCTTTATTGGTGTCAGCATAAGAGAGCTTCTAAGCTTTTGATCAGCTTTGGAGTCTGTAGGACCATAAAAGTGGCAGAAAGGATCACTGGGGTCTCCTTTCCCCCCCATATCAATGGAATTTACTGGGATTGTTGTGTTAAGAGAACTCCCAAAATCTATAAGGACCCCTACCATCCTGCAGACAACATCTTCCAGCTGTTCCTGTCAGGAAAGAGTTGCAGAAGTATTAAAGCCAGGTCTACTGGGCTGAGGAACAGCTTCTTCCCACAGACAGTGAGATTGCTGAACTGCTAAAACAACTCCCTGTGACTCTACTATTTATTAATAATATTTATTTTTAATATGTGTATATAAGACATGTACTTAGGTTCTATCTGTATAGTTTGTATGTACTGTGAACCAGAGAATGCTGTTACGTCTGGCTGTACTGGTACATTCGGAGCAAAGCACACTCTGTAGGGTTGAGCAACATCAGTGGAAGAGAAAGAATGGTCAATATTTTTGGTCAAAGCCCTTTGTCAAGAGTTTTCATATGTCAACAGTTCTTCATCCACTGATGATGATGACCCTCTGAGTTCTTCCAGCAGATTTTTTTGCCAGCTCTTCTACAACTATTGACCAATCCTGTTGCAAGATTTCTGTCCAAATGTCAACCCTCCCTCTGCCTCCACTTATGCTGCCTCAACATCTTCCAGTGGATTTTTTGCTCAATATACCAACATCTGTTTTCTCCTGTGCGCCATCTGTGCAGCTTCCTGTCTTTCCCTATTAGCTACTCTCTGCAGGATCCCCTCAACTTGCATTTTATCCTGTCACACTCTCCCTGACCCAAACCTCGGTTTTATTCTGAAGTATGAGTGTTCTCTGGATAATCCTGTCAAAAGAATCCCCCATTATTTATGTGGGAATGTCTCCAACTTGCACTTCTGTTCAGTGACAGTCTGAGATGGAGTATCCACAAACTCCCATGTACTGGAGTCCTTTGTATCTTCACTGGGGTTAAACCTTCATTCAAAGATTATTTATAGTTATTTTAAATAATTTAATTCCTTATCTGACACTTTGCTCCAGTTTAGAGGTACAAGATACTTACCATAACAATCTACCCGTTCAGCTAAAATATGATCATTCAGTCTTATTCCCCACCCACGTCGCTAGATCCGCCTTCCAAATTCCTGTGTTTTTTGCTGTGTGGAATTGATAGTTAATGAACTTGGGTTCTGGGCCAAAAGGTGGAGAAGGGTTGGGTCCGATTGTCTGGTGCAAGGTTACCACACAACATTTATTTCACCTCTGCTATTTTTCCCCATTCCTCCCTAGCCAAGCAGCAGCCAGGCTTTCTGGTCCAGCCAGTCCTCAGCCCTCTGGCTCAGCAGTCTCTGAGCCTGTGAACCCAGAACCTCATCAGCCAGACGATGTCCCAGCTGCTCCTATCCCGGCCGCCCCAGAGAACAGGCCATTGAACCAGAACATTCAGATGAATGCCCAGGGAGGTCCTGTGCTGAATGAAGAGGACTTGAACCACGACTGGCTGGACTGGTTGTACACAGTCTCCCGAGCAGGCATCCTGCTGAGTATCGTCTTGTTCTACTCCTCCTTCAGTAGTTTTGTGATGGTGATGGGTGCCATTCTGCTAGTTTATTTGTAAGTATTAATGATCATAATGAGTTTATACATTGTACATGTGCATCAAAATTTTTTCAGCCAGAGGAAGGTGTATCTATGGAGGTCAATCCATTGGGTAGTTTTAAAGATTAGGTTGATGGATTATGGGTTAGTAAGGGTGTTAAAGGTTATGGGGAGAAGGCAGGAGAATGAAGTTAAAAGGAAGAATGCATCAGCCATGATTTGATCGCAGAGAAGACTCGATGGGTTGAATGGCCAAACTTCTATCTCTTCTCGTCTTGTTTATCTTCATTAATAGGATGGTGAGGGTTCATACCTTGAAGTCCATATATCAGATGGAGCAAACCTGTTGAGGCAACTGAAGAAGGCAGACAATGCCTCTCCTTTGTGAGGGAATTTGTTATCTCATCAATACTCTGTCAAACTTCTGCAGGTGTATTATGGGAAGTATACTGACTGGTTTGGAAACTCAAGTGCCCGTCAATGCAGAAGGCTGCAGAAATAGTCACAGGCACTGAGCTCCCAACCATTGCAAACATCCATGTGAGGCATGGCCTTCAAGAAGGCCACCAACGTCGTAAAGGATCCCCATCAATCTGTGGTTAGCGTAGTGATTAGCGCAACACCATTAACCACTGTGGGACTACAAATAGACCTGTACACATTATTGAAATGTCACTTTTATTTTGCACCCACTAGAGTTGAGTATTTATCGATCTTTTCTACATTATCTCTTACCATTGGTGAGAATTTAATGTATTGTGGCCGTCAAGACACTGCAACCAAAAGAAACACGCTGAGTCAAGCGAGCTTGTTTAACTGATATACTAATTCAAAACCACACGCTTAAGAGGCCCGTGCTTTTCCCAGTGACCCTTGCCCTGCGCAGCGGAAGTGATGTTGGCTTCCAGGCCGAGGCTTTGCCCTGCACTGAGAGTCCCTGTGAATGCCGCTGGCTGTGAACTCACCCACAACTGCTGGAGCTGGTTTGCTTGCCACATGGGTGAGCCACCAGAACCAGTGAAAGGAGGCGCAGAAACCGTAACCTGTACACTGTCCATTTTATATGGCTGGCCTTGTCTCCTAGTGTGGGTGGCGCCACACTGGTTGTTCAATATCCAGGTGTGTTGGTTTGAGATGGTCAATGGTAAAAGTGTCCTTCTGGCCACCAACATCCAGAACAAAGGTTGTCCCATTATGGTGCTCCACCTTGAAGGGTCCTTCATACGGCCACTGCAGGGGTGGTCTTTGCGCTCCTTGGTAAACGAAAACTTAATCTGCTGCAGGTCATTGTGCTCCGTGGTGGGATGTCAGAACTGGGGCCAGTTTCCCAAGTTTCTCTCCGAAAGTGTGTCCTCTTGGCCATGGGGTTCAGGCACAAATTTGCTGGGCACTGTGACCAAGGAGCAATAAACTAGCTCAGCCAATGACGCTCCCAAGGTCTTCCATGGGTGCTGTGCGGATGCCCCAGTAGCACCCAGGGAAGTTCATCTACCATCTGGTCCCTGGAGGTGTGGCATCAGGACTGATTTCAGGTGCCTGTGGAAACATTTCATCAGGCCATTTGATTTTGGATTATGCAGTCATCTGGCGGAGCTGAGTTCTGAAGAGCTTTGCCAGTGCAGACCATAGGGTTGAGGTGAACTGCACCCCTGTCTGAAATGATGTGGGCAGGGAGTCCAAATCGTGCCACCTAGGTTGAGATCAGAATCCTGGCGTGTCTCCACAGTCATGTTGGCGATTGGGACTGCTTCCGGCCACCTCATGAACCTGTCCACCATTGTAAATAGGTACCTTGCTCCATTCGAGACATGCAATGGGCCAACGATGTCCACATGTACATGCTCGAATCTCTTGTGTGTTGGCTGGAAAGGTTGCAGTGGTGCCCTTGCATGCCTCTGCCAGACCTCCAAAATGGCAGTGTGTGCATGTCCTGGTCCAGAGCACAACTTGTTTGCATAGGCCGTGCCACACAAACCATTCTGTGATCAGCTGGATGGTTGCCCAGATGGAAGGGTGGGCTGAGGTTGCCCAGTGTTGGAAAGGTGCTTGCTACCTCTGGGTCCAGTGTGTATGTCCTCATGGTAGAGTCAGTGACTGCAGTTCGGTATGCTGGTATTTCGCTGTCCACCTGTTGCGCCTCTGCTAGCGCTGCATAATCCAGGCAGAGCTTGTATCGACTGGATGGATGTCCATGACAGCACGTCGAACACAATGTTGTTCTTCCCAGAAATGTGCTTGATCGTGGTGGTGAATTCGAAAGAGTATGACAGGTGGCGCCGCTGGTGGGCTGGCCACGGGTTGGACACTTTGACAAGCATAAAGGTGAGGGACTTGTGATCTGTGAAGATCGTGACCCCCTTCCTTCCAGGAAATACCTGAAGTGCTGGATGGCAATGTACAAGGCCAGCAACTCTCTGTCAAACGCAGTATACTTGATCTCTGGGGGTCGCAGGTGCCAGCTAAAGAAAGCAAGTGGTTTCCACTGGCCTTTGATTCGCTGTTCAAGCATGCCACCAACTGCCACTTCAGAGACAACCTAAAGTGAGGCCCCTGGGGACATCTACTCAGTCAGGGTGGACCAGGAGCGTGGCGTCGGCTTGAGCATCCTTGGCCTGGTTGAAAGTAGTCTTCTCAGTCCAGGCAACTTCTTTGGCATTGCTGGACATTAAGCCAAAAAGGGAGCACATGATCTGGGCAACTGAGGGAATGAACCAGCGATAAAAGTTAACCATCCTGACAAATTCCTGCAGGCCTTTGACTGTTGGGCCTGGTAAATTGATGAATGGCTTCCATTTTTACCGGCAGAGGAGCAGCTTCGTCCCAAGAAATCAGTGATGGGTAGGCCAAACTGCCACTTGACAAGGTTGATCACCAGGCATAGTCACTGAAGACGGTGGTAGAGCAGGTCCAGATGTGCCAGATGTTCCTGGCAGCAGTAGCTGGCTACCAAAATGTCATCTAAGTAAATGAACAGAAAGACCAGATCCCACTCTATTGCATCCATGAGGTGCTGGAAGGTCTGTGCTGCATTTTTAAGGCTGAACGGCATCCTAAGAATTTGAACAGGCTGAACAGGGTAATGACGACCATCTTTTGAATATCATCCGGATGGACAGGAACTTGATGGTACCCTTGAACCAGGTCAGTTTTTGAAAAGATGTGTGCACTGTGCAGGTGGCCGTGAAGTCCTGGATGTGCAGGACTGGATATCTATCATAGGTGGCTTCTGTAATCACCATACAGCCTCCATCCTCTCATAGATTTGGGCACCACATGGAGTGAGGAGGTCCATGGGCTGTCAGAATGCTGTACAATTCCCATCTCCTCCATTTTGTTAAACTCCTCCCTCCCGAGTCGGAGCTTATTTGGTGGTAGCCTGTGGGCCCGGGTGTGCAGGGGGGTGTCCCTGTGTGGGAATGTGGTGCATCACCCCATGTTTGGGGCTGATGTGGAAAACTGCAGCATGATGATGGATGGAAACTCTGACAACACCCTGGCAAACTCGTTGTCTGAATACGTGACAGAGTCCAGGTGCAGAGCCGGCAATTTGGCCTCACTGAGGGAGAAATTCTGGAATGTCTTTGCATTGACCAGCTATTGTCCCTTCAGATCTACAAGCAAGCAGTGCGCACGGAGGAAGTCTGCACCCAGCAATGGTTGTGATACCATGGCCATGTGAAGCAGCTGGAACCAAATTGCATGGGGATAGTCGGCCTGCTGTAGGTGCTGATGATGCTGCTGTTGGCTGCCATGAGCTCTGGTTCGGCCTTTCTGGTTTGAATATTGTGGCTCGGGGAGGTGGGAGGGAAAGGACGAAGATTTATGCTCCCGTGTCTGTCAGGAATCTGCACTCAAGAGTATCTGTCCCAGACTTATAGGAAGCTTTCACAGTGGCTAGCTGCCGTAGCCATTAATGACGGCTCACCCTTTTGTTTCCCTGGAACAAGCATGGCAGTTGGCATCAGCAGGCCCCAGATCCCCACCTTTTCTTAAAAGTTTTATTTAATTATTTGTATCATTACAGGAAAAAGAAACAATGAATAAAACATTAATCAAATAATACTTCTGTATTTTTTCTCCCCAACCTCCCTCCCACCAAAAGTAAGAAAAAGAAAAGAAGAAAATGTCTACCATTTAACATACAATAATGCTAGCATATACAATTGTTAATTGTTATTAAAATTTCTGATTTAGAGGAGTGGATAAGGTAGAAGAGGTGGACTGAAAATTATTCATAAATTCCATGTATTTCCAAATACTATAAAAATGTTCAACTCTATTCTTTAAACTATACATAATTTTTTACAAAGGTATACAATTTTATATCTCACTATACCATCTACTTAATAACATTCCTTATCTTTCTATGATATCACTATACATTTCTTTGCAGTTGCTATTGCAATACTTAAAAAAAATTCTTGATATTTATCCAATATCAATTTTGTATCCTTTTTCATAAATATCCCCAAGTAAAATTATTCTTGGATCCTTTAGTATCGTTATCTTCATAACTTGTCCTAATAATAAATTCAGTTCATTCCAAAACCTTTCCACTTTTTCATAAGACCATACGGAAGGCAAAAAAAATCTCTATTTCTTTCATACATCAAAAACACTTATTTGAGTTAATTAGAATTAAGTCAATTTAACTTATATGGAGTGTAATATAATTGATAAAGAAAACTATATTGAACCATTTGATATCTAACATTTACTGTATTCATAACACTTTCTTGACATAATTTTGAACTAATCTCCTCCTGAATTTGTATATTTAAATCTTTCACCCATTGCATTTTTGATTTATATTATTTTTTTTTCTTTGTAGTTTCTTTTAATTTTATATATATGATTTAGCAATAAATTTCTTAACAATAGATGTATCCGTTATTATATCTTCAAATTGTCTTTGTTTAGGGAGTCTCAAATCTGCTCCCAGTCTCTTTTTAAATACATTTTTAATTGATAATATGCAAAAATTGTATTATGTATATTATATTTAACTTTTAATTGATCTTTTTTTTTATCCTAAAAAAACAATCTTTTATTCGCTGTATTACTCTATTACTCTTCCAATTGTCAAATAAAGTATTATTCAAAGTAAAAGGAAGTTTTTTAAACAACATGTTTAGTAATTGATAATTTTTAATTCCCCTCTCAATATGAATTCTGTTC